>NW_028273638.1:305000-547500 GCF_024610735.1 Ursus americanus
GAGAAAGACTTTCCCGTGGGAAGCCGGTTTTTGTCAAACGGGTCCAAGTGCCCTGCTCTTGTCTTTTCACTCCTGCTGCCAGAAGCCCAGGGAGGATGGGAGGGCTTAGAACATGGTTGGGCACTGTGGTTTCTTCCAGAGAAGTGGAGGGCATTTGCATTACCTTGCCACAACCACTTGGGATAGGGTGTGCACCACAGGAAAACTGTTTCTGTGGGAAGCCGGCTTTTTGCAAAGGGGTCTCAATGCCGTTGGCCTCGGCTGTCCCTCCGGCTCCCCAAAGCACAGGGATGAGGTGAGGGGCTTGGACCGTGCCTGGGCAATGTTGTTTCTTATACCTGGGTGTGTGGCGTTTTGTTCACCTATCTACCCCACTTGGGATAGGTTTTCCACAGCAAGCACCTCTTGTTCGTCGGAAGCCGTTTTTGCCCCAGGGGTCTCCGGGCTGTGTTCGTTGGGGTTGAACTCCTGCTGGCAAAACCCCCGGGATGAGGGAAGGGTTCAGACTGTGCCTGGGCCCTGTGGTCTCTTCCAGGTCAGTGTATGGCATTTCCTTCCCCTTGCCACAGGCACCTGGGAGCATCTCTGCACGTGGAGAAAGACTTTCCCGTGGGAAGCCGGTTTTTGTCAAACGGGCCCTACTGCCCTGCTCCTCTCTTTTCACTCCTGCTGCCAGAAGCCCAGGGAGGATGGGAGGGCTTAGAACATGGCTCGCACTGTGGTTTCTTCCAGAGAAGTGGAGGGCATTTGCATTACCTTGCCACAACCACTTGGGATAGGGTGTGCACCTCAGGAAAACTGTTTCCGTGGGAAGCCGGCTTTTTGCAAAGGGGTCACAGGGTCGTGGGCCTCGGGTGTCCCTCCGGCTCCCCAAAGCACAGGGACGAGGTGAGGGGCTTAGACCGTGCCTGGGCAATGTTGTTTCTTACACCTGGGTGTGTGGCATTTTGTTGACCTGGCTACCCCCACTTGGGATAGGTTTTCCACAGCAAGCACCTCTTGTTCGTCGGAAGCCGTTTTTGCCTCAGGGTCTCCGGGCTGTGTTCGTTGGGGTTGAACTCCTGCTAGCAAAACCGCCGGGTTGAGGGAAGGGTTCAGACTGTGCCTGGGCCCTGTGGTCTCTTCCAGGTCAGTGTATGGCATTTCCTTCCCCTTGCCACAGGCACCTGGGAGCATGTCTGCACGTGGAGAAAGACTTTCCCGTGGGAAGCCGGTTTTTGTCAAACGGGTCCCAGTGCTCTGCTCCTCTCTTTTCACTCCTGCTGCCAGAAGCCCAGGGAGGATGGGAGGGCTTAGAACATGGCTGGGCACTGTGGTTTCTTCCAGAGAAGTGGAGGGCATTTGCTTTACCTTGCCACCACCACTTGGGATAGGGTGTGCACCTCAGGAAAACTGTTTCCGTGGGAAGCCGGCTTTTTGCAAAGGGGTCTCAGGGCCATGGGCCTCGGGTGTCCCTCCGGCTCCCCAAAGCACAGGGACGAGGTGAGGGGCTTAGACCGTGCCTGGGCAATGTTGTTTCTTACACCTGGGTGTGTGGCATTTTGTTGACCTGGCTACCCCCACTTGGGATAGGTTTTCCACAGCAAGCACCTCTTGTTCGTCGGAAGCCGTTTTTGCCTCAGGCTCTCCGAGCTGTGTTCGTTGGGGTTGAACTCCTGATAGCAAAACTCCCGGGATGAGGGAAGGGTTCAGACTGTGCCTGGGCCCTATGGTCTCTTCCAGGTCAGTGTATGGCATTTCCTTCACCTTGCCACAGGCACTGGGAAGCATGTCTGCACGTGGAGAAGGACTTCCTCGTGGGAAGCCGGTTTCTGTCAAAGAGTCCCAGTGCTGTGCTCCTCTCTTTTCTCTCCTGCTGCCAGAAGCCCAGTGAGGAGGGGAGGGCTTAGAACATGGCTGGGCACTGGGGTTTCTTCCAGAGAAGGGGATGGCATTTGCTTTCCCTTGCCACCACCCCTTGGGATAGGGTCTGCACCTCAGGAAAGCTGTTTCCTTGGGAAGCCGGCTTTCTGCCCAACGGGCCTCAGGGCCGTGGGCCTCGGGGGTCCCTCCAGATCTCCAAAGCACAGGGACGAGGTGAGGGGCTTAGACCATGCCTGGGCAATGTTGTTTCATCCACCTGGGTGTGTGGCATTTTGTTGACCTGGCTACCCCCAGTTGGGATAGGTTTTCCACAGCAAGAGCATATTGTTTGTCGGAAGCCGTTTGGGCCCCAGGGGGTCTCCGGGCTCTGTTCGTTGGGGTTGAACTCCTGCTAGCAAAACCTCCGGGATGAGGGAAGGGCTCAGACTGTGCCTGGGCCCTGTGGTCTCTTCCAGGTCAGTGTATGGCATTTCTTTCACCTTGCCACAGGCACTGGGGAGAATTTCTGCACGTGGAGAAGGACTTTCCCGTGGGAAGCCGGTTTTAATCAAACGGGTCCCAGTGCTCTGCTCCTCTCTTTTCACTCCTGCTGCCAGAAGCCCAGGGAGGATGGGAGGACTTAGAACATGGCTGGGCACTGTGGTTTCTTCCAGAGAAGTGGAGGGCATTTGCATTACCTTGCCACAACCTCTTGGGATAGGGTCTGCACCTCAGGAAAACTGTTTCTGTGGGAAGCCGGCTTTTTGCAAAGGGGTCTCAATGCCGTTGGCCTCGGCTGTCCCTCCGGCTCCCGAAAGCACAGGGACGAGGTGAGGGGCTTGGACCGTGCCTGGGCAATGTTCTTTCTTATACCTGGGTGTGTGGCGTTTTGTTCACCTATCTACCCCACTTGGGATAGGTTTTCCACAGCAAGCACCTCTTGTTCGTCGGAAGCCGTTTTTGCCTCAGGCTCTCCGAGCTGTGTTCGTTGGGGTTGAACTGATAACAAAACTGCCGGGATGAGGGAAGGGTTCAGACTGTGCCTGGGCCCTGTGGTCTCTTCCAGGTCAGTGTATGTCATTTCCTTCCCCTTGCCACAGGCACCTGGGAGCATGTCTGCACGTGGAGAAAGACTTTCCCGTGGGAAGCCGGTTTTTGTCAAACGGGCCCTACTGCCCTGCTCCTCTCTTTTCTTTCCTGCTGCCAGAAGCCCAGGGAGGATGGGAGGGATTAGAACATGGCTCGCACTGTGGTTTCTTCCAGAGAAGTGGAGGGCATTTGCATTACCTTGCCACAACCACTTGGGATAGGGTGTGCACCTCAGGAAAACTGTTTCCGTGGGAAGCCGGCTTTTTGCAAAGGGGACTCAGGGCCGTGGGGCTCGGCTGTCCCTCCGGCTCCCCAAAGCACAGGGACGAGGTGAGGGGCTTAGACCGTGCCTGGGCAATGTTGTTTCTTACACCTGGGTGTGTGGCATTTCGTTGACCTGGCTACTCCCACTTGGGATAGGTTTTCCACAGCAAGCACCTCTTGTTCGTCGGAAGCCGTTTTTGCCCCAGGTCTCCGGGCTGTGTTCGTTGGGGTTGAACTCCTGCTAGCAAAACCGCCGGGATGAGGGAAGGGTTCAGACTGTGCCTGGGCCCTGTGGTCTCTTCCAGGTCAGTGTATGGCATTTCCTTCCCCTTGCCACAGGCACCTGGGAGCATGTCTGCACGTGGAGAAAGACTTTCGCGTGGGAAGCCGGTTTCTGTCAAAGAGTCCCAGTGCTGTGCTCCTCTCTTTTCTCTCCTGCTGCCAGAAGCCCAGTGAGGAGGGGAGGGCTTAGAACATGGCTGGGCACTGGGGTTTCTTCCAGAGAAGGGGATGGCATTTGCTTTCCCTTGCCACCACCCCTTGGGATAGGGTCTGCACCTCAGGAAAGTTGTTTCCTTGGGAAGCCGGCTTTCTGCCCAACGGGCCTCAGGGCCGTGGGCCTCGGGGGTCCCTCCAGATCCCCAAAGCACAGGGACGAGGTGAGGGGCTTAGACCATGCCTGGGCAATGTTGTTTCATCCACCTGGGTGTGTGGCATTTTGTTGACCTGGCTACCCCCACTTGGGATAGGTTTTCCACAGCAAGAGCATATTGTTTGTCGGAAGCCGTTTGGGCCCCAGGGGGTCTCCGGGCTCTGTTCGTTGGGTTTGAACTCCTGCTAGCAAAACCTCCGGGATGAGGGAAGGGCTCAGACTGTGCCTGGGCCCTGTGGTCTCTTCCAGGTCAGTGTATGGCATTTCTTTCACCTTGCCACAGGCACTGGGGAGAATTTCTGCACGTGGAGAAGGACTTTCCCGTGGGAAGCCGGTTTTTGTCAAACGGGTCCCAGTGCTCTGCTCCTCTCTTTTCACTCCTGCTGCCAGAAGCCCAGGGAGGATGGGAGGACTTAGAACATGGCTGGGCACTGTGGTTTTTTCCAGAGAGGTGGAGGGCATTTGCTTTACCTTGCCACAACCACTTGGGATAGGGTGTGCACCTCAGGAAAACTGTTTCCGTGGGAAGCCGGCTTTTTGCAAAGGGGTCTCAGGACCGTGGGGCTCGGCTGTCCCTCCGGCTCCCCAAAGCTCAGGGACGAGGTGGGTGGCTTAGATCGTGCCTGGGCAATGTTGTTTCTTACACCTGGGTGTGTGGCATTTCGTTGACCTGGCTACTTCCAGTTGGGATAGCTTTTCCACAGCAAGCACCTCTTGTTCGTCGGAAGCCGTTTTTGCCCCAGGGGTCTCCGGGCTGTGTTCGTTGGGGTTAAACTCCTGCTAGCAAAACCGCCGGGATGAGGGAAGGGTTCAGACTGTGCCTGGGCCCTGTGGTCTCTTCCAGGTCAGTGTATGGCATTTCCTTCCCCTTGCCACAGGCACCTGGGAGCATGTCTGCACGTGGAGAAAGACTTTCCCTTGGGAAGCCGGTTTTTGTCAAACGGGTCCCAGTGCTCTGCTCCTCTCTTTTCACTCCTGCTGCCAGTAGCCCAGGGAGGATGGGAGGGCTTAGAACATGGCTGGGCACTGTGGTTTCTTCCAGAGAAGTGGAGGGCATTTGCATTACCTTGCCAAAACCACTTGGGATAGGGTGTGCACCTCAGGAAAACTGTTTCGGTGGGAAGCCGGCTTTTTGCAAAGGGGTCTCAGGGCCGTGGCCCTCGGCTGTCCCTCCGGCTCCCCAAAGCACAGGGACGAGGTGAGGGGCTTAGACCGTGCCTGGGCAATGTTGTTTCTTACACCTGCGTGTGTGGCATTTCGTTGACCTGGCTACTCCCACTTGGGATAGGTTTTCCACAGCAAACACCTCTTGTTCGTCGGAAGCCGTTTTTGCCCCAGGGGTCTCCGGGCTGTGTTCGTTGGGGTTGAACTCCTGCTAGCAAAACCGCCGGGATGAGGGAAGGGTTCAGACTGTGCCTGGGCCCTGTGGTCTCTTCCAGGTGAGTGTATGGCATTTCCTTCCCCTTGCCACAGGCACCTGGGAGCATGTCTGCACGTGGAGAAAGACTTTCCCGTGGGAAGCCGGTTTTTGTCAAACGGGTCCCAGTGCTCTGCTCCTCTCTTTTCACTCCTGCTGCCAGAAGCCCAGGGAGGATGGGAGGGCTTAGAACATGGTTGGGCACTGTTGTTTCTTCCAGAGAAGTGGGGGGCATTTGCTTTACCTTGCCACAACCACTTGGGATAGGGTGTGCACCACAGGAAAACTGTTTCTGTGGGAAGCCGGCTTTTTGCAAAGGGTTCTCTGGGTCGTGGGCCTCGGGTGTCCCTCCGGCTCCCCAAAGCACAGGGACGAGGTGAGGGGCTTAGACCATGCCTGGGCAATGTTGTTTCTTAAACCTTGGTGTTGGCATTTTGTTGACCTGGCTACTCCCACTTGGGATAGGTTTTCCACAGCAAGCACCTCTTGTTCGTCGGAAGCCGTTTTTGCCCCAGGGGTCTCCGGGCTGTGTTCGTTGGGGTTGAACTCCTGCTAGCAAAACCGCCGGGATGAGGGAAGGGTTCAGACTGTGCCTGGGCCCTGTGGTCTCTTCCAGGTGAGTGTATGGCATTTCCTTCCCCTTGCCACAGGCACCTGGGCGCATGACTGCACGTGGAGAAAGACTTTCCCGTGGGAAGCCGGTTTTTGTCAAACGGGTCCAAGTGCCCTGCTCTTGTCTTTTCACTCCTGCTGCCAGAAGCCCAGGGAGGATGGGAGGGCTTAGAACATGGTTGGGCACTGTGGTTTCTTCCAGAGAAGTGGGGGGCATTTGCTTTACCTTGCCACAACCACTTGGGATAGGGTGTGCACCACAGGAAAACTGTTTCTGTGGGAAGCCGGCTTTTTGCAAAGGGGTCTCAATGCCGTTGGCCTCGGCTGTCCCTCCGGCTCCCCAAAGCACAGGGACGAGGTGAGGGGCTTGGACCGTGCCTGGGCAATGTTGTTTCTTATACTTGGGTGTGGGGAGTTTTGATCACCTATCTACCCCACTTGGGATAGGTTTTCCACAGCAAGCACCTCTTGTTCGTCGGAAGCCGTTTTTGCCCCAGGGGTCTCCGGGCTGTGTTCGTTGGGGTTGAACTCCTGCTAGCAAAACCGCCGGGATGAGGGAAGTGTTCAGACTGTGCCTGGGCCCTGTGGTCTCTTCCAGGTCAGTGTATGGCATTTCCTTCCCCTTGCCACAGGCACCTGGGAGCATGTCTGCACGTGGAGAAAGACTTTCCCGTGGGAAGCCGGTTTTTGTCAAACGGGCCCTACTGCCCTGCTCCTCTCTTTTCACTCCTGCTGCCAGAAGCCCAGGGAGGATGGGAGGGCTTAGAACATGGCTCGCACTGTGGTTTCTTCCAGAGAAGTGGAGGGCATTTGCATTACCTTGCCACAACCACTTGGGATAGGGTGTGCACCTCAGGAAAACTGTTTCCGTGGGAAGCCGGCTTTTTGCAAAGGGGACTCAGGGCCGTGGGGCTCGGCTGTCCATCCGGCTCCCCAAAGCACAGGGACGAGGTGAGGGGCTTAGACCGTGCCTGGGCAATGTTGTTTCTTACACCTGGGTGTGTGGCATTTCGTTGACCTGGCTACTCCCACTTGGGATAGGTTTTCCACAGCAAGCACCTCTTGTTCGTTGGAAGCCGTTTTTGCCCCAGGGGTCTCCGGGCTGTGTTCGTTGGGGTTGAACTCCTGCTAGCAAAACCGCCGGGTTGAGGGAAGGGTTCAGACTGTGCCTATGCCCTGTGGACTCTTCCAGGTCAGTGTATGGCATTTCCTTCCCCTTGCCACAGGCACCTGGGAGCATGTCTGCACGTGGAGAAAGACTTTCGCGTGGGAAGCCGGTTTTTGTCCAACGGGTCCCAGTGCTCTGCTCCTCTCTTTTCACTCCTGCTGCCAGAAGCCCAGGGAGGATGGGAGGGCTTAGAACATGGCTCGCACTGTGGTTTCTTCCAGAGAAGTGGAGGGCATTTGCATTACCTTGCCACAACCACTTGGGATAGGGTCTGCACCTCAGGAAAACTGTTTCCGTGGGAAGCCGGCTTTTTGCAAAGGGGTCTCAGGGCCATCGGCCTCGGGTGTCCCTCCAGCTCCCCAAAGCACAGGGACGAGGTGAGGGGCTTAGACCATGCCTGGGCAATGTTGTTTCTTACACCTGGGTGTGTGGCATTTCGTTGACCTGGCTACTCCCACTTGGGATAGGTTTTCCACAGGAAGCACCTCTTCTTCGTCGGAAGCCGTTTTTGCCCCAGGGGTCTCCGGGATGTGTTCGTTGGGGTTGAACTCCTGCTAGCAAAACCGCTGGGATGAGGGAAGGGTTTAGACTGTGCCTGGGCCCTGTGGTCTCTTCCAGGTCAGTGTATGTCATTTCCTTCCCCTTGCCACAGGCACCTGGGAGCATGTCTGCACGTGGAGAAAGACTTTCCCGTGGGAAGCCGGTTTTTGTCAAACGGGTCCCAGTGCTCTGCTCCTCTCTTTTCACTCCTGCTGCCAGAAGCCCAGGGAGGATGGGAGGGCTTGGAACATGGCTGGGCACTGTGGTTTCTTCCAGAGAAGTGGAGGGCATTTGCTTTACCTTGCCAGAACCACTTGGGATAGGGTGTGCACCTCAGGAAAACTGTTTCCGTGGGAAGCCAGCTTTTTGCAAAGGGGTCTCAGGGCCGAGGGGCTCGGCTGTCCCTCCGGCTCCCCAAAGCACAGGGACGAGGTGAGGGGCTTAGACCGTGCCTGGGCAATGTTGTTTCTTACACCTGGGTGTGTGGCATTTTGTTGACCTGGCTACCCCCACTTGAGATAGGTTTTCCAGTCAAGCACCTCTTGTTCGTCGGAAGGCGTTTTTGCCTCAGGGTCTCTGGGCTGTGTTCGTTGGGGTTGAACTCCTGCTAGCAAAACCGCCGGTATGAGGGAAGGGTTTAGACTGTGCCTGGGCCCTGTGGTCTCTTCCAGGTGAGTGTATGGCATTTCCTTCCCCTTGCCACAGGCACCTGGGAGCATGTCTGCACGTGGAGAAAGACTTTCCCGTGGGAAGCCGGTTTTTGTCAAACGGGTCCCAGTGCTCTGCTCCTCTCTTTTCACTCCTGCTGCCAGAAGCCCAGGGAGGATGGGAGGGCTTAGAACATGGCTGGGCACTGTGGTTTCTTCCAAAGAAGTGGAGGGCATTTGCATTACCTTGCCACAACCACTTGGGTTAGGGTCTGCACCTCAGGAAAACTGTTTCCGTGGGAAGCCGGCTTTTTGCAAAGGGGTCTCAGGGCCATGGGCCTCGGGTGTCCCTCCGTCTCCCCAATGCACAGGGACGAGGTGAGGGGCTTAACCGTGCCTGGGCAATGTTGTTTCTTACATCTGGGTGTGTGGCATTTTGTTGACCTGGCTACACCCACTTGGGATAGGTTTTCCACAGCAAGCACCTCTTGTTCGTCGGAAGCCGTTTTTGCCTCAGGGACTCCGGGCTGTGTTCGTTGGGGTTGAACTCCTGCTAGCAAAACTGCCGGGATGAGGGAACGGTTCAGACGGTGCCTGGGCCCTGTGGTCTCTTCTAGGTCAGTGTATGGCATTTCCTTCCCCTGGCCACAGGCACCTGGGAGCATGTCTGCACGTGGAGAAAGACTGTCCCGTGGGAAGCCGGTTTTTCTCAAACGGGTCCCAGTGCCCTGCTCGTCTCTTTCCACTCCTGCTGCCAGAAGCCCAGGGAGGATGGGAGGTCTTAGAACATGGCTGGGCACTGTGGTTTCTTCCAGAGAAGTGGAGGGCATTTGCATTACCTTGCCACAACCACTTGGGATAGGGTGTGCACCTCAAGAAAACTGTTTCCGTGGGAAGCCGGCTTTTTGCAAAGGGGTCTCAGGGCCTATCGGGCTCGGGTGTCCCTCCGGCTCCCCAAAGCACAGGGACGAGGTGAGGGGCTTAGACCATGCCTGGGCAATGTTGTTTCTTACACCTTGGTGTGTGGCATTTTGTTGACCTGGCTACCCCCACTTGGGATAGGTTTTCCACAGCAAGCACCTCTTGTTCGTCGGAAGCCCTTTTTGCCCCAGGGGTCTCCGGGCTGTGTTCGTTGGGGTTGAACTCCTGCTAGCAAAACCGCCGGGATGAGGGAAGGGTTCAGACTGTGCCTGGGCCCTGTGGTCTCTTCCAGGTGAGTGTATGGCATTTCCTTCCCCTTGCCACAGGCACCTGGGAGCATGTCTGCACGTGGAGAAAGACTTTCCCGTGGGAAGCCGGTTTTTGTCAAACGGGTCCAAGTGCCCTGCTCTTGTTTTTTCACTCCTGCTGCCAGAAGCCCAGGGAGGATGGGAGGGCTTAGAACAGGGTTGGGCACTGTGGTTTCTTCCAGAGAAGTGGAGGGCATTTGCTTTTCCTTGCCACAACCACTTGGGATAGGGTGTGCACCAGGGGAAAACTGTTTCTGTGGGAAGCCGGCTTTTTGCAAAGGGGTCTCAATGCCGTTGTCCTCGGCTGTCCCTCCGGCTCCCCAAAGCACAGGGACGAGGTGAGGGGCTTGGACCGTGCCTGGGCAATGTTGTTTCTTATACCTGGGTGTGTGGCGTTTTGTTCACCTATCTACCCCACTTGGTATAGGTTTTCCACAGCAAGCACCTCTTGTTCGTCGGAAGCCGTTTTTGCCCCAGGGGTCTCCGGGCTGTGTTCGTTGGGGTTGAACTCCTGCTGTCAAAACCGCCGGGATGAGGGAAGGGTTCAGACTGTGCCTGGGCCGTGTGGTCTCTTCCAGGTCAGTTTATGGCATTTCCTTCCCCTTGCCACAGGCACCTGGGAGCATGTCTGCACGTGGAGAAAGACTTTCGCGTGGGAAGCCGGTTTTTGTCCAACGGGTCCCAGTGCTCTGCTCCTCTCTTTTCACTCCTGCTGCCAGAAGCCCAGGGAGGATGGGAGGGCTTAGAACATGGCTGGGCACTGTGGTTTCTTCCAGAGAAGTGGAGGGCATTTGCATTACCTTGCCACAACCACTTGGGATAGGGTGTGCACCTCAGGAAAACTGTTTCCGTGGGAAGCCGGCTTTTTGCAAAGGGGACTCAGGGCCATGGGCCTCGGGTGTCCCTCCGTCTCCCCAATGCTCAGGGACGAGGTGAGGGGCTTAACCGTGCCTGGGCAATGTTGTTTCTTACATCTGGGTGTGTGGCATTTTGTTGACCTGGCTACACCCACTTGGGATAGGTTTTCCACAGCAAGCACCTCTTGTTCGTCGGAAGCCGTTTTTGCCTCAGGCTCTCCGAGCTGTGTTCGTTGGGGTTGAACTCCTGATAGCAAAACTGCCGGGATGAGGGAAGGGTTCAGACTGTGCCTGGGCCCTGTGGTCTCTTCCAGGTCAGTGTATGGCATTAACTTCACCTTGCCACAGGCACTGGGAAGCATGTCTGCACGTGGAGAAGGACTTCCTCGAGGGAAGCCGGTTTCTGTCAAAGAGTCCGAGTGCTGTGCTCCTCTCTTTTCTCTCCTGCTGCCAGAAGCCCAGTGAGGAGGGGAGGGCTTAGAACATGGCTGGGCACTGGGGTTTCTTCCAGAGAAGGGGATGGCATTTGCTTTCCCTTGCCACCACCCCTTGGGATAGGGTCTGCACCTCAGGAAAGTTGTTTCCTTGGGAAGCCGGCTTTCTGCCCAACGGGCCTCAGGGCCGTGGGCCTCGGGGGTCCCTCCAGATCCCCAAAGCACAGGGACGAGGTGAGGGGCTTAGACCATGCCTGGGCAATGTTGTTTCATCCACCTGGGTGTGTGGCATTTTGTTGACCTGGCTACCCCCACTTGGGATAGGTTTTCCACAGCAAGAGCATATTGTTTGTCGGAAGCCGTTTGGGCCCCAGGGGGTCTCCGGGCTGTGTTCGTTGGGGATGAACTCCTGCTCGCAAAACCTCCGGGATGAGGGAAGGGCTCAGACAGTGCCTGGGCCCTGTGGTCTCTTCCAGGTCAGTGTATGGCATTTCTTTCACCTTGCCACAGGCACTGGGGAGAATTTCTGCACGTGGAGAAGGACTTTCCCGTGGGAAGCCGGTTTTTGTCAAACGGGTCCCATTGCTCTGCTCCTCTCTTTTCACTCTTGCTGCCAGAAGCCCATGGAGGATGGGAGGACTTAGAACATGGCTGGGCACTGTGGTTTTTTCCAGAGAGGTGGAGGGCATTTGCTTTACCTTGCCACAACCACTTGGGATAGGGTGTGCACCTCAGGAAAACTGTTTCCGTGGGAAGCCGGCTTTTTGCAAAGGGGTCTCAGGACCGTGGGGCTCGGCTGTCCCTCCAGCTCCCCAAAGCTCAGGGACGAGGTGGGTGGCTTAGATCGTGCCTGGGCAATGTTGTTTCTTACACCTGGGTGTGTGGCATTTCGTTGACCTGGCTACTCCCACTTGGGATAGGTTTTCCACAGCAAGCACCTCTTGGTCGTCGGAAGCCGTTTTTGCCCCAGGGGTCTCCAGGCTGTGTTCGTTGGGGTTAAACTCCTGCTAGCAAAACCGCCGGGATGAGGGAAGGGTTCAGACTGTGCCTGGGCCCTGTGGTCTCTTCCAGGTCAGTGTATGGCATTTCCTTCCCCTTGCCACAGGCACCTGGGAGCATGTCTGCACGTGGAGAAAGACTTTCCCTTGGGAAGCCGGTTTTTGTCAAACGGGTCCCAGTGCTCTGCTCCTCTCTTTTCACTCCTGCTGCCAGTAGCCCAGGGAGGATGGGAGGGCTTAGAACATGGCTGGGCACTGTGGTTTCTTCCAGAGAAGTGGAGGGCATTTGCATTACCTTGCCACAACCACTTGGGATAGGGTCTGCACCTCAGGAAAACTGTTTCCGTGGGAAGCCGGCTTTTTGCAAAGGGGTCTCAGGGCCGTGGCCCTCGGCTGTCCCTCCGGCTCCCCAAAGCACAGGGACGAGGTGAGGGGCTTAGACCGTGCCTGGGCAATGTTGTTTCTTACACCTGGGTGTGTGGCATTTCGTTGACCTGGCTACTCCCACTTGGGATAGGTTTTCCACAGCAAGCACCTCTTGTTCGTCGGAAGCCGTTTTTGCCCCAGGGGTCTCCGGGCTGTGTTCGTTGGGGTTGAACTCCTGCTGTCAAAACCGCCGGGATGAGGGAAGGGTTCAGACTGTGCCTGGGCCCTGTGGTCTCTTCCAGGTCAGTGTATGGCATTTCCTTCCCCTTGCCACAGGCACCTGGGAGCATGTCTGCACGTGGAGAAAGACTTTCCCGTGGGAAGCCGGTTTTTGTCAAACGGGCCCTACTGCCCTGCTCCTCTCTTTTCACTCCTGCTGCCAGAAGCCCAGGGAGGATGGGAGGGCTTAGAACATGGCTGGGCACTGTGGTTTCTTCCAGAGAAGTGGAGGGCATTTGCTTTACCTTGCCACAACCACTTGTGAGAGGGTCTGTACATCAGGAAAACTGTTTCCGTGGGAAGTCGGCTTTTTGCAAAGGGTTCTCTGGGTCGTGGGCCTCGGGTGTCCCTCCGGCTCCCCAAAGCACAGGGACGAGGTGAGGGGCTTAGACCATGCCTGGGCAATGTTGTTTCTTACACCTTGGTGTGTGGCATTTTGTTGACCTGGCTACTCCCACTTGGGATAGGTTTTCCACAGCAAGCACCTCTTGTTCGTCGGAAGCCCTTTTTGCCCCAGGGGTCTCCGGGCTGTGTTCCTTGGGGTTGAACTCCTGCTAGCAAAACCGCCGGGATGAGGGAAGGGTTCAGACTGTGCCTGGGCCCTGTGGTCTCTTCCAGGTGAGTGTATGGCATTTCCTTCCCCTTGCCACAGGCACCTGGGAGCATGTCTGCACGTGGAGAAAGACTTTCCCGTGGGAAGCCGGTTTTTGTCAAACGGGTCCCAGTGCTCTGCTCCTCTCTTTTCACTCCTGCTGCCAGAAGCCCAGGGAGGATGGGAGGGCTTAGAACATGGTTGGGCACTGTGGTTTCTTCCAGAGAAGTGGGGGGCATTTGCTTTACCTTGCCACAATCACTTGGGATAGGGTGTGCACCACAGGAAAACTGTTTCTGTGGGAAGCCGGCTTTTTGTAAAGGGGTCTCAATGCCGTTGGCCTCGGCTGTCCCTCCGGCTCCCCAAAGCACAGGGACGAGGTGAGGGGCTTGGACCGTGCCTGGGCAATGTTGTTTCTTATACCTGGGTGTGTGGCGTTTTGTTCACCTATCTACCCCACTTGGGATAGGTTTTCCACAGCAAGCACCTCTTGTTCGTCGGAAGCCGTTTTTGCCCCAGGGGTCTCCGGGCTGTGTTCGTTGGGGTTGAACTCCTGCTAGCAAAACCGCCGGGATGAGGGAAGTGTTCAGACTGTGCCTGGGCCCTGTGGTCTCTTCCAGGTCAGTGTATGGCATTTCCTTCACCTTGCCACAGGCACCTGGGAGCATGTCTGCACGTGGAGAAAGACTTTCCCGTGGGAAGCCGGTTTTTGTCAAACGGGCCCTACTGCCCTGCTCCTCTCTTTTCACTCCTGCTGCCAGAAGCCCAGGGAGGATGGGAGGGCTTAGAACATGGCTCGCACTGTGGTTTCTTCCAGAGAAGTGGAGGGCATTTGCATTACCTTGCCACAACCACTTGGGATAGGGTGTGCACCTCAGGAAAACTGTTTCCGTGGGAAGCCGGCTTTTTGCAAAGGGGACTCAGGGCCGTGGGGCTCGGCTGTCCCTCCGGCTCCCCAAAGCACAGGGACGAGGTGAGGGGCTTAGACCATGCCTGGGCAATGTTGTTTCTTACACCTGGGTGTGTGGCATTTCGTTGACCTGGCTACTCCCACTTGGGATAGGTTTTCCACAGCAAGCACCTCTTGTTCGTCGGAAGCCGTTTTTGCCCCAGGGGTCTCCGGGCTGTGTTCGTTGGAGTTAAACTCCTGCTAGCAAAACCGCCGGGATGAGGGAAGGGTTCAGACTGTGCCTGGGCCCTGTGGTCTCTTCCAGGTCAGTGTATGGCATTTCCTTCCCCTTGCCACAGGCACCTGGGAGCATGTCTGCACGTGGAGAAAGACTTTCCCGTGGGAAGCCGGTTTTTGTCAAACGGGTCCCAGTGCTCTGCTCCTCTCTTTTCACTCCTGCTGCCAGAAGCCCAGGGAGGATGGGAGGGCTTAGAACATGGCTGGGCACTGTGGTTTCTTCCAGAGAAGTGGAGGGCATTTGCTTTACCTTGCCACAACCACTTGTGAGAGGGTCTGTACATCAGGAAAACTGTTTCCGTGGGAAGCCGGCTTTTTGCAAAGGGTTCTCTGGGTTGTGGGCCTCGGGTGTCCCTCCGGCTCCCCAAAGCACAGGGACGAGGTGAGGGGCTTAGACCATGCCTGGGCAATGTTGTTTCTTACACCTTGGTGTGTGGCATTTTGTTGACCTGGCTACTCCCACTTGGGATAGGTTTTCCACAGCAAGCACCTCTTGTTCGTCGGAAGCCGTTTTTGCCCCAGGGGTCTCCGGGCTGTGTTCGTTGGGGTTGAACTCCTGCTAGCAAAACCGCCGGGATGAGGGAAGGGTTCAGACTGTGCCTGGGCCCTGTGGTCTCTTCCAGGTGAGTGTATGGCATTTCCTTCCCCTTGCCACAGGCACCTGGGAGCATGTCTGCACGTGGAGAAAGACTTTCCCGTGGGAAGCCGGTTTTTGTCAAACGGGTCCAAGTTCCCTGCTCTTGTCTTTTCACTCCTGCTGCCAGAAGCCCAGGGAGGATGGGAGGGCTTAGAACATGGTTGGGCACTGTGGTTTCTTCCAGAGAAGTGGGGGGCATTTGCTTTACCTTGCCACAACCACTTGGGATAGGGTGTGCACCACAGGAAAACTGTTTCTGTGGGAAGCCGGCTTTTTGCAAAGGGGTCTCAATGCCGTTGGCCTCGGCTGTCCCTCCGGCTCCCCAAAGCACAGGGACGAGGTGAGGGGCTTGGACCGTGCCTGGGCAATGTTGTTTCTTATACCTGGGTGTGTGGCGTTTTGTTCACCTATCTACCCCACTTGGGATAGGTTTTCCACAGCAAGCACCTCTTGTTCGTCGGAAGCCGTTTTTGCCCCAGGGGTCTCCGGGCTGTGTTCGTTGGGGTTGAACTCCTGCTAGCAAAACCGCCGGGATGAGGGAAGTGTTCAGACTGTGCCTGGGCCCTGTGGTCTCTTCCAGGTCAGTGTATGGCATTTCCTTCCCTTTGCCACAGGCACCTGGGAGCATGTCTGCACGTGGAGAAAGACTTTCCCGTGGGAAGCCGGTTTTTGTCAAACGGGCCCTACTGCCCTGCTCCTCTCTTTTCACTCCTGCTGCCAGAAGCCCAGGGAGGATGGGAGGGCTTAGAACATGGCTCGCACTGTGGTTTCTTCCAGAGAAGTGGAGGGCATTTGCATTACCTTGCCACAACCAGTTGGGATAGGGTCTGCACCTCAGGAAAACTGTTTCCGTGGGAAGCCGGCTTTTTGCAAAGGGGACTCAGGGCCGTGGGGCTCGGCTGTCCCTCCGGCTCCCCAAAGCACAGGGACGAGGTGAGGGGCTTAGACCATGCCGGGGCAATGTTGTTTCTTACACCTGGGTGTGTGGCATTTCGTTGACCTGGCTACTCCCACTTGGGATAGGTTTTCCACAGCAAGCACCTCTTGTTCGTCGGAAGCCGTTTTTGCCCCAGGGGTCTCCGGGCTGTGTTCGTTGGGGTTAAACTCCTGCTAGCAAAACCGCCGGGATGAGGGAAGGGTTCAGACTGTGCCTGGGCCCTGTGGTCTCTTCCAGGTCAGTGTATGGCATTTCCTTCCCCTTGCCACAGGCACCTGGGAGCATGTCTGCACGTGGAGAAAGACTTTCCCTTGGGAAGCCGGTTTTTGTCAAACGGGTCCCAGTGCTCTGCTCCTCTCTTTTCACTCCTGCTGCCAGTAGCCCAGGGAGGATGGGAGGGCTTAGAACATGGCTGGGCACTGTGGTTTCTTCCAGAGAAGTGGAGGGCATTTGCATTACCTTGCCACAACCACTTGGGATAGGGTCTGCACCTCAGGAAAACTGTTTCCGTGGGAAGCCGGCTTTTTGCAAAGGGGTCTCAGGGCCGTGGCCCTCGGCTGTCCCTCCGGCTCCCCAAAGCACAGGGACGAGGTGAGGGGCTTAGACCGTGCCTGGGCAATGTTGTTTCTTACACCTGGGTGTGTGGCATTTCGTTGACCTGGCTACTCCCACTTGGGATAGGTTTTCCACGGCAAGCACCTCTTGTTCGTCGGAAGCCGTTTTTGCCCCAGGGGTCTCCAGGCTGTGTTCGTTGGGGTTGAACTCCTGCTGTCAAAACCACCGGGATGAGGGAAGGGTTCAGACTGTGCCTGGGCCCTGTGGTCTCTTCCAGGTTAGTGTATGGCATTTCCTTCCCCTTGCCACAGGCACCTGGGAGCATGTCTGCACGTGGAGAAAGACTTTCCCGTGGGAAGCCGGTTTTTGTCAAACGGGTCCCAGTGCTCTGCTCCTCTCTTTTCACTCCTGCTGCCAGAAGCCCAGGGAGGATGGGAGGGCTTAGAACATGGCTGGGCACTGTGGTTTCTTCCAGAGAAGTGGAGGGCATTTGCTTTACCTTGCCACAACCACTTGTGAGAGGGTCTGTACATCAGGAAAACTGTTTCCGTGGGAAGCCGGCTTTTTGCAAAGGGTTCTCTGGGTTGTGGGCCTCGGGTGTCCCTCCGGCTCCCCAAAGCACAGGGACGAGGTGAGGGGCTTAGACCATGCCTGGGCAATGTTGTTTCTTACACCTTGGTGTGTGGCATTTTGTTGACCTGGCTACTCCCACTTGGGATAGGTTTTCCACAGCAAGCACCTCTTGTTCGTCGGAAGCCGTTTTTGCCCCAGGGGTCTCCGGGCTGTGTTCGTTGGGGTTGAACTCCTGCTAGCAAAACCGCCGGGATGAGGGAAGGGTTCAGACTGTGCCTGGGCCCTGTGGTCTCTTCCAGGTCAGTGTATGGCATTTCCTTCCCCTTTCCACAGGCACCTGGGAGCTAGTCTGCACGTGGAGAAAGACTTTCCCGTGGGAAGCCGGTTGTTGTCAAACGGGTCCCAGTGCCCTGCTCCTCTCTTTTCACTCCTGTTGCCAGAAGCCCAGGGAGGATGGGAGGGCTTAGAACATGGCAGGGCACTGTGGTTTCTTCCAGAGAAGTGGAGGGCATTTGCATTACCTTGCCACTACCACTTGGGATATGGTCTGCACCTCAGGAAAACTGTTTCAGTGGGAAGCCGGCTTTTTGCAAAGGGGTCTCAGGGCCGTGGGGCTCGGCTGTCCCTCCGGATCCCCAAAGCACAGGGATGAGGTGAGTCGCTTTTACCGTGCCTGGGCAATGTTGTTTCTTACACCTGGGTGTGTGGCATTTTGTTGACCTGGCTACCCCCACTTGGGATAGGTTTTCCACAGCAAGCAGCTCTTGTTCGACTGAAGCCGTTTTTGACTCAGGGTCTCCGGGCTGTGTTCGTTGGGGTTGAACTCCTGCTAGGAAAACTGCCGGGATGAGGGAAGGGTTCAGACTGTGTCTGGGCCCTGTGGTCTCTTCCAGGTCAGTGTATGGCATTTCCTTCCCCTTGCCACAGGCACCTGGGAGCATGTCTGCACGTGGAGAAAGACTGTCCCGTGGGAAGCCGGTTTTTGTCAAACGGGTCCCAGTGCCCTGCTCCTCTCTTTTCACTTCTGTTGCCAGAAGCCCTGGGAGGATGGGAGGGCTTAGAACATGGCTGGGCACTGTGGTTTCTTCCAGAAAAGTGGAGGGCATTTGCTTTACCTTGCCACAACCACTTGTGAGAGGGTCTGCACCTCAGGAAAACTGTTTCCGTGGGAAGCCGGCTTTTTGCTAAGGGGTCTCAGGGCCGTGGGCCTCGGGTGTCCCTCCGGCTCCCCAAAGCACAGGGACGAGGTGAGGGGCTTAGACCGTGCCTGGGCAATGTTGTTTCTTACACCTGGGTGTGTGGCATTTTGTTGACCTGGCTACCCCACTTGGGATAGGTTTTCCACAGCAAGCACCTCTTGTTCGTCGGAAGCCGTTTTTGCCCCAGGGGTCTCCGGGCTGTGTTCGTTGGGGTTGAACTCCTGCTAGCAAAACCGTCGGGATGAGGGAGGGGTTCAGACTGTGCCTGGGCCCTGTGGTCTCTTCCAGGTCAGTGTATGGCATTTCCTTCCCCTTGCCACAGGCACCTGGGAGCTAGTCTGCACGTGGAGAAAGACTTTCCCGTGGGAAGCCGGTTTTTGTCAAACGGGTCCCAGTGCCCTGCTCCTCTCTTTTCACTCCTGCTGCCAGAAGCCCAGGGAGGATGGGAGGGCTTAGAACATGGCAGGGCACTGTGGTTTCTTCCAGAGAAGTGGAGGGCATTTGCATTACCTTGCCACTACCACTTGGGATAGGGTCTGCACCTCAGGAAAACTGTTTCCGTGGGAAGCCGGCTTTTTGCAAAGGGGTCTCAGGGCCGTGGGGCTCAGCTGTTCCTCCGGATCCCCAAAGCACAGGGACGAGGTGAGTCGCTTTTACCGTGCCTGGGCAATGTTGTTTCTTACACCTGGGTGTGTGGCATTTTGTTGACCTGGCTACCCCCACTTGGGATAGGTTTTCCACAGCAAGCACCTCTTGTTCGACTGAAGCCGTTTTTGCCTCAGGGTCTCCGGGCTGTGTTCGTTGGGGTTGAACTTCTGCTAGCAAAACTGCCGGGATGAGGGAATGGTTCAGACTGTGTCTGGGCCCTGTGGTCTCTTCCAGGTCAGTGTATGGCATTTCCTTCACCTTGCCACAGGCACCTGGGAGCATGTCTGCACGTGGAGAAGGACTGTCCCGTGGGAAGCCGATTTTTGTCAAACGGGTCCCAGTGCCCTGCTCCTCTCTTTTCACTCCTGCAGCCAGAAGCCCTGGGAGGATGGGAGGGCTTAGAACATGGCTGGGCACTGTGGTTTCTTCCAGAAAAGCGGAGGGCATTTGCTTTACCTTGCCACAACCACTTGTGAGAGGGTCTGCACCTCAGGAAAACTGTTTCCGTGGGAAGCCGGCTTTTTGCTAAGGGGTCTCAGGGCCGTGGGCCTCGGGTGTCCCTCCGGCTCCCCAAAGCACAGGGACGAGGTGAGGGGCTTAGACCGTGCCTGGGCAATGTTGTTTCTTACACCTGGGTGTGTGGTATTTTGTTGACCTGGCTACTCCCACTTGGGATAGGTTTTCCACAGCAAGCACCTCTTGTTCGTCGGAAGCCGTTTTTGCCCCAGGGGTCTCCGGGCTGTGTTCGTTGGGGTTGAACTCCTGCTAGCAAAACCGCCGGGATGAGGGAAGGGTTCAGACTGTGCCTGGGCCCTGTGGTCTCTTCCAGGTCAGTGTATGGCATTTCCTTCCCCTTGCCACAGGCACCTGGGAGCATGTCTGCACGTGGAGAAAGACTTTCCCGTGGGAAGCAGGTTTTTGTCAAACGGGTCCCAGTGCCCTGCTCCTCTCTTTTCACTCCTGCTGCCAGAAGCCCAGGGAGGATGGGAGGGCTTAGAACATGGCTGGGCACTGTGGTTTCTTCCAGAGAAGGGGAGGGCATTTGCATTACCTTGCCACAACCACTTGGGATAGGGTCTGCACCTCTGGAAAACTGTTTCCGTGGGAAGCAGGCTTTTTGCAAAGGGGTCTCAGGGCCATGGACCTCGGGTGTCCCTCCGGCTCCCCAATGCACAGGGACGAGGTGAGGGGCTTAGACCATGCCTGGGCAATGTTGTTTCTTACATCTGGGTGTGTGGCATTTTGTTGACCTGGCTACCCCCACTTGGGATAGGTTTTCCACAGCAAGCACCTCTTGTTCGTCGGAAGCCGTTTTTGCCTCAGGGACTCCGGGCTGTGTTCGTTGGGGTTGAACTCATGCTAGCAAAACTGCCGGGATGAGGGAAGGGTTCAGACTGTGCCTGGGCCCTGTGGTCTCTTCCAGTTCAGTTAATGGCATTTCCTTCCCCTTGCCACAGGCACCTGGGAGCATGTCTGCACGTGGAGAAAGACTTTCCCGTGGGAAGCCGGTTTTTCTCAAACGGGTCCCAGTGCCCTGCTCCTCTCTTTCCACTCCTGCTGCCAGAAGCCCAGGGAGGATGGGAGGGCTTAGAACATGGCTGGGCACTGTGGTTTCTTCCAGAGAAGTGGAGGGCATTTGCTTTACCTTGCCACAACCACTTGGGATAGGGTCTGCACCTCAGGAAAACTGTTTCAGTGGGAAGCCGGCTTTTTGCAAAGGGGTCTCAGGGCCGTGGGGCTCAGCTGTCCCTCCGGATCCCCAAAGCACAGGGACGAGGTGAGTCGCTTTTACCGTGCCTGGGCAATGTTGTTTCTTACACCTGGGTGTGTGGCATTTTGTTGACCTGGCTACCCCCACTTGGGATAGGTTTCCCACAGCAAGCACCTCTTGTTCGACTGAAGCCGTTTTTGCCTCAGGGTCTCCGGGCTGTGTTCGTTGGGGTTGAACTCCTGCTAGCAAAACTGCCGGGATGAGGGAAGGGTTCAGACTGTGTCTGGGCCCTGTGGTCTCTTCCAGGTCAGTGTATGGCATTTCCTTCCCCTTGCCACAGGCACCTGGGAGCATGTCTGCACGTGGAGAAAGACTGTCCCGTGGGAAGCCGATTTTTGTCAAACGGGTCCCAGTGCCCTGCTCCTCTCTTTTCACTCATGCAGCCAGAAGCCCTGGGAGGATGGGAGGGCTTAGAACATGGCTGGGCACTGTGGTTTCTTCCAGAAAAGCGGAGGGCATTTGGTTTACCTTGCCACAACCACTTGTGAGAGGGTCTGCACCTCAGGAAAACTGTTTCCGTGGGAAGCCGGCTTTTTGCTAAGGGGTCTCAGGGCCGTGGGCCTCGGGTGTCCCTCCGGCTCCCCAAAGCACAGGGACGAGGTGAGGGGCTTAGACCGTGCCTGGGCAATGTTGTTTCTTACACCTGGGTGTGTGGTATTTTGTTGACCTGGCTACTCCCACTTGGGATAGGTTTTCCACAGCAAGCACCTCTTGTTCGTCAGAAGCCGTTTTTGCCCCAGGGGTCTCCGGGCTGTGTTCGTTGGGGTTGAACTCCTGCTAGCAAAACCGCCGGGTTGAGGGAAGGGTTCAGACTGTGCCTGGGCCCTGTGGTCTCTTTCAGGTCAGTGTATGGCATTTCCTTCCCCTTGCCACAGGCACCTGGGAGCATGTCTGCACGTGGAGAAAGACTTTCCCGTGGGAAGCCGGTTTTTGTCAATCGGGTCCAAGTGCCCTGCTCCTGTCTTTTCACTCCTGCTGCCTGAAGCCCAGGGAGGATGGGAGGGCTTAGAACATGGCTGGGCACTGTGGTTTCTTCCAGAGAAGTGGAGGGCATTTGCGTTACCTTGCCACAACCACTTGGGATAGGGTGTGCACCTCAGGAAAACTGTTTCCGTGGGAAGCCGGCTTTTTGCAAAGGTGTCTCAGGGCCGTGGGCCTCGGGTGTCCCTCCGGCTCCCCAAAGCACAGGGACGAGGTGAGGGGCTTAGACCGTGCCTGGGCAATGTTGTTTCTTACACCTGGGTGTGTGGCATTTTGTTGACCTGGCTACACCCACTTGGGATAGGTTTTCCACAGCAAGCACCTCTTGTTCGTCGGAAGCCGTTTTTGCCTCAGGGACTCCGGGCTGTGTTCGTTGGGGTTGAACTCATGCTAGCAAAACTGCCGGGATGAGGGAAGGGTTCAGACTGTGTCTGGGCCCTGTGGTCTCTTCCAGGTCAGTGTATGGCATTTCCTTCCCCTTGCCACAGGCACCTGGGAGCATGTCTGCACGTGGAGAAAGACTTTCCCGTGGGAAGCCGGTTTTTGTCAAACGGGTCCCAGTGCCCTGCTCCTCTCTTTTCACTCCTGTTGCCAGAAGCCCTGGGAGGATGGGAGGGCTTAGAACATGGCTGGGCACTGTGGTTTTTTCCAGAAAAGTGGAGGGCATTTGCTTTACCTTGCCACAACCACTTGTGAGAGGGTCTGCACTCAGGAAAACTGTTTCCGTGGGAAGCCGGCTTTTTGCAAAGGGGTCTCAGGGCCGTGGGGCTCAGCTGTCCCTCTGGATCCCCAAAGCACAGGGACGAGGTGAGGGGCTTGGACGGTGCCTGGGCAATGTTGTTTCTTACACCTGGGTGTGTGGCATTTTGTTGACCTGGCTACCCCCACTTGGGATAGGTTTTCCACAGCAAGCACCTCTTGTTCGACTGAAGCCGTTTTTGCCTCAGGGTCTCCGGGCTGTGTTCGTTGGGGTTGAACTCCTGCTAGCAAAACTGCCGGGATGAGGGAAGGGTTCAGACTGTGTCTGGGCCCTGTGGTCTCTTCCAGGTCAGTGTATGGCATTTCCTTCCCCTTGCCACAGGCACCTGGGAGCATGTCTGCACGTGGAGAAAGACTGTCCCGTGGGAAGCCGATTTTTGTCAAACGGGTCCCAGTGCCCTGCTCCTCTCTTTTCACTCCTGTTGCCAGAAGCCCTGGGAGGATGGGAGGGCTTAGAACATGGCTGGGCACTGTGGTTTCTTCCAGAAAAGCGGAGGGCATTTGCTTTACCTTGCCACAACCACTTGTGAGAGGGTCTGCACCTCAGGAAAACTGTTTCCGTGGGAAGCCGGCTTTTTGCTAAGGGGTCTCAGGGCCGTGGGCCTCGGGTGTCCCTCCGGCTCCCCAAAGCACAGGGACGAGGTGAGGGGCTTGGACGGTGCCTGGGCAATGTTGTTTCTTACACCTGGGTGTGTGGCATTTTGTTGACCTGGCTACCCCCACTTGAGATAGGTTTTCCAGTCAAGCACCTCTTGTTCGTCGGAAGCCGTTTTTGCCTCAGGGTCTCCGGGCTGTGTTCGTTTGGGTTGAACTCCTGCTAGCAAAACCGCCGGGATGAGGGAAGGGTTCAGACTGTGCCTGGGCCCTGTGGTCTCTTCCAGGTCAGTGTATGGCATTTCCTTCCCCTTGCCACAGGCACCTGGGAGCATGTCTGCACGTGGAGAAAGACTTTCCCGTGGGAAGCCGGTTTTTGTCAAACGGGTCCCAGTGCCCTGCTCCTCTCTTTTCACTCCTGTTGCCAGAAGCCCTGGGAGGATGGGAGGGCTTAGAACATGGCTGGGCACTGTGGTTTCTTCCAGAAAAGTGGAGGGCATTTGCTTTACCTTGCCACAACCACTTGTGAGAGGGTCTGCACTCAGGAAAACTGTTTCCGTGGGAAGCCGGCTTTTTGCAAAGGGGTCTCAGGGCCGTGGGGCTCAGCTGTCCCTCTGGATCCCCAAAGCACAGGGACGAGGTGAGGGGCTTGGACGGTGCCTGGGCAATGTTGTTTCTTACACCTGGGTGTGTGGCATTTTGTTGACCTGGCTACCCCCACTTGGGATAGGTTTTCCACAGCAAGCACCTCTTGTTCGACTGAAGCCGTTTTTGCCTCAGGGTCTCCGGGCTGTGTTCGTTGGGGTTGAACTCCTGCTAGCAAAACTGCCGAGATGAGGGAAGGGTTCAGACTGTGTCTGGGCCCTGTGGTCTCTTCCAGGTCAGTGTATGGCATTTCCTTCCCCTTGCCACAGGCACCTGGGAGCATGTCTGCACGTTGAGAAGGACTGTCCCGTGGGAAGACGATTTTTGTCAAACGGGTCCCAGTGCCCTGCTCCTCTCTTTTCACTCCTGTTGCCAGAAGCCCTGGGAGGATGGGAGGGCTTAGAACATGGCTGGGCACTGTGGTTTCTTCCAGAAAAGCGGAGGGCATTTGCTTTACCTTGCCACAACCACTTGTGAGAGGGTCTGCACCTCAGGAAAACTGTTTCCGTGGGAAGCCGGCTTTTTGCTAAGGGGTCTGAGGGCCGAGGGCCTCGGGTGTCCCTCCGGCTCCCCAAAGCACAGGGACGAGGTGAGGGGCTTGGACGGTGCCTGGGCAATGTTGTTTCTTACACCTGGGTGTGTGGCATTTTGTTGACCTGGCTACCCCCACTTGAGATAGGTTTTCCAGTCAAGCACCTCTTGTTCGTCGGAAGCCGTTTTTGCCTCAGGGTCTCCGGGCTGTGTTCGTTTGGGTTGAACTCCTGCTAGCAAAACCGCCGGGATGAGGGAAGGGTTCAGACTGTGCCTGGGCCCTGTGGTCTCTTCCAGGTCAGTGTATGGCATTTCCTTCCCCTTGCCACAGGCACCTGGGAGCTAGTCTGCTCGTGGAGAAAGACTTTCCCGGGGGAAGCCGGTTTTTGTCAAACGGGTCCCAGTGCTCTGCTCCTCTCTTTTCACTCCTGCTGCCAGAAGCCCAGGGAGGATGGGAGGGCTTAGAACATGGCTAGGCACTGTGGTTTTTTCCAGAGAAGTGGAGGGCATTTGCTTTACCTTGCTACAACCACTTGGGATAGTGTGTGTACCTAAGGAAAACTGTTTCGGTGGGAAGCCGGCTTTTTGCAAAGGGGTCTCAGGGCCGTGGGCCTCGGGTGTCCCTCCGGCTCCCCAAAGCACAGGGACGAGGTGAGGAGCTTAGACCGTGCCTGGGCAATGTTGTTTCTTACACCTGGGTGTGTGGCATTTTGTTGACCTGGCTACCCCCACTTGGGATAGGTTTTCCACAGCAAGCACCTCTTGTTCGACTGAAGCCGTTTTTGCCTCAGGGTCTCCGGGCTGTGTTCGTTGGGGTTGAACTCCTGCTAGCAAAACTGCCGGGATGAGGGAAGGGTTCAGACTGTGTCTGGGCCCTGTGGTCTCTTCCAGGTCAGTGTATGGCATTTCCTTCCCCTTGCCACAGGCACCTGGGAGCATGTCTGCACGTGGAGAAAGACTGTCCCGTGGGAAGCCGATTTTTGTCAAACGGGTCCCAGTGCCCTGCTCCTCTCTTTTCACTCCTGTTGCCAGAAGCCCTGGGAGGATGGGAGGGCTTAGAACATGGCTGGGCACTGTGGTTTCTTCCAGAAAAGCGGAGGGCATTTGCTTTACCTTGCCACAACCACTTGTGAGAGGGTCTGCACCTCAGGAAAACTGTTTCCGTGGGAAGCCGGCTTTTTGCTAAGGGGTCTCAGGGCCGTGGGCCTCGGGTGTCGCTCCGGCTCCCCAAAGCACAGGGACGAGGTGAGGGGCTTGGACGGTGCCTGGGCAATGTTGTTTCTTACACCTGGGTGTGTGGCATTTTGTTGACCTGGCTACCCCCACTTGAGATAGGTTTTCCAGTCAAGCACCTCTTGTTCGTCGGAAGCCGTTTTTGCCTCAGGGTCTCCGGGCTGTGTTCGTTTGGGTTGAACTCCTGCTAGCAAAACCGCCGGGATGAGGGAAGGGTTCAGACAGTGCCTGGGCCCTGTGGTCTCTTCCAGGTCAGTGTATGGCATTTCCTTCCCCTTGCCACAGGCACCTGGGAGCATGTCTGCACGTGGAGAAAGACTTTCCCGTGGGAAGCCGGTTTTTGTCAAACGGGTCCCAGTGCCCTGCTCCTCTCTTTTCACTCCTGTTGCCAGAAGCCCTGGGAGGATGGGAGGGCTTAGAACATGGCTGGGCACTGTGGTTTCTTCCAGAAAAGTGGAGGGCATTTGCTTTACCTTGCCACAACCACTTGTGAGAGGGTCTGCACTCAGGAAAACTGTTTCCGTGGGAAGCCGGCTTTTTGGAAAGGGGTCTCAGGGCCGTGGGGCTCAGCTGTCCCTCTGGATCCCCAAAGCACAGGGACGAGGTGAGGGGCTTGGACGGTGCCTGGGCAATGTTGTTTCTTACACCTGGGTGTGTGGCATTTTGTTGACCTGGCTACCCCCACTTGGGATAGGTTTTCCACAGCAAGCACCTCTTGTTCGACTGAAGCCGTTTTTGCCTCAGGGTCTCGGGGCTGTGTTCGTTGGGGTTGAACTCCTGCTAGCAAAACTGCCGAGATGAGGGAAGGGTTCAGACTGTGTCTGGGCCCTGTGGTCTCTTCCAGGTCAGTGTATGGCATTTCCTTCCCCTTGCCACAGGCACCTGGGAGCATGTCTGCACGTTGAGAAAGACTGTCCCGTGGGAAGCCGATTTTTGTCAAACGGGTCCCAGTGCCCTGCTCCTCTCTTTTCACTCCTGCTGCCAGAACCCCTGGGAGGATGGGAGGGCTTAGAACATGGCTGGGCACTGTGGTTTCTTCCAGAAAAGCGGAGGGCATTTGCTTTACCTTGCCACAACCACTTGTGAGAGGGTCTGCACCTCAGGAAAACTGTTTCCGTGGGAAGCCGGCTTTTTGCTAAGGGGTCTCAGGGTCGAGGGCCTCGGGTGTCCCTCCGGCTCCCCAAAGCACAGGGACGAGGTGAGGGGCTTGGACGGTGCCTGGGCAATGTTGTTTCTTACACCTGGGTGTGTGGCATTTTGTTGACCTGGCTACCCCCACTTGAGATAGGTTTTCCAGTCAAGCACCTCTTGTTCGTCGGAAGCCGTTTTTGCCTCAGGGTCTCCGGGCTGTGTTCGTTTGGGTTGAACTCCTGCTAGCAAAACCGCCGGGATGAGGGAAGGGTTCAGACTGTGCCTGGGCCCTGTGGTCTCTTCCAGGTCAGTGTATGGCATTTCCTTCCCCTTGCCAGAGGCACCTGGGAGCTAGTCTCCTCGTGGAGAAAGACTTTCCCGGGGGAAGCCGGTTTTTGTCAAACGGGTCCCAGTGCTCTGCTCCTCTCTTTTCACTCCTGCTGCCAGAAGCCCAGGGAGGATGGGAGGGCTTAGAACATGGCTAGGCACTGTGGTTTTTTCCAGAGAAGTGGAGGGCATTTGCTTTACCTTGCTACAACCACTTGGGATAGTGTGTGTACCTAAGGAAAACTGTTTCGGTGGGAAGCCGGCTTTTTGCAAAGGGGTCTCAGGGCCGTGGGCCTCGGGTGTCCCTCCGGCTCCCCAAAGCACAGGGACGAGGTGAGGGGCTTAGACCATGCCTGGGCAATGTTGTTTCATCCACCTGGGTGTGTGGCATTTTGTTGACCTGGCTACCCCCACTTGGGATAGGTTTTCCACAGCAAGAGCATATTGTTTGTCGGAAGCCGTTTGGGCCCCAGGGGGTCTCCGTGCTCTGTTCGTTGGGATTGAACTCCTGCTAGCAAAACCTCCGGGATGAGGGAAGGGCTGGCACTGTGCCTGGGCCCTGTGGTCTCTTCCAGGTCAGTGTATGGCATTTCCTTCCCCTTGCCACAGGCACCTGGGAGCATGTCTGCACGTGGAGAAAGACTTTCTCGTGGGAAGCCGGTTTTTGTCAAACGGGCCCTACTGCCCTGCTCCTCTCTTTTCACTCCTGCTGCCAGAAGCCCAGGGAGGATGGGAGGGATTAGAACATGGCTCGCACTGTGGTTTCTTCCAGAGAAGTGGAGGGCATTTGCATTACCTTGCCACAACCACTTGGGATAGGGTGTGCACCTCAGGAAAACTGTTTCCGTGGGAAGCCGGCTTTTTGCAAAGGGGACTCAGGGCCGTGGGGCTCGGCTGTCCCTCCGGCTCCCCAAAGCACAGGGACGAGGTGAGGGGCTTAGACCGTGCCTGGGCAATGTTGTTTCTTACACCTGGGTGTGTGGCATTTCGTTGACCTGGCTACTCCCACTTGGGATAGGTTTTCCACAGCAAGCACCTCTTGTTCGTCGGAAGCCGTTTTTGCCCCAGGTCTCCGGGCTGTGTTCGTTGGGGTTGAACTCCTGCTAGCAAAACTGCCGGGATGAGGGAAGGGTTCAGACTGTGCCTGGGCCCTGTGGACTCTTCCAGGTCAGTGTATGGCATTTCCTTCCCCTTGCCACAGGCACCTGGGAGCATGTCTGCACGTGGAGAAAGACTTTCGCGTGGGAAGCCGGTTTTTGTCCAACGGGTCCCAGTGCTCTGCTCCTCTCTTTTCACTCCTGCTGCCAGAAGCCCAGGGAGGATGGGAGGGCTTAGAACATGGCTGGGCACTGTGGTTTCTTCCAGAGAAGTGGAGGGCATTTGCATTACCTTGCCACAACCACTTGGGATAGGGTGTGCACCTCAGGAAAACTGTTTCCGTGGGAAGCCGGCCTTTTGCAAAGGGGACTCAGGGCCATGGGCCTCGGGTGTCCCTCCGTCTCCCCAATGCACAGGGACGAGGTGAGGGGCTTAACCGTGCCTGGGCAATGTTGTTTCTTACATCTGGGTGTGTGGCATTTTGTTGACCTGGCTACACCCACTTGGGATAGGTTTTCCACAGCAAGCACCTCTTGTTCGTCGGAAGCCGTTTTTGCCTCAGGCTCTCCGAGCTGTGTTCGTTGGGGTTGAACTCCTGATAGCAAAACTGCCGGGATGAGGGAAGGGTTCAGACTGTGCCTGGGCCCTGTGGTCTCTTCCAGGTCAGTGTATGGCATTTCCTTCACCTTGCGACAGGCACTGGGAAGCATGTCTGCACGTGGAGAAGGACTTCCTCGTGGGAAGCCGGTTTCTGTCAAAGAGTCCCAGTGCTGTGCTCCTCTCTTTTCTCTCCTGCTGCCAGAAGCCCAGTGAGGAGGGGAGGGCTTAGAACATGGCTGGGCACTGGGGTTTCTTCCAGAGAAGGGGATCGCATTTGCTTTCCCTTGCCACCACCCCTTGAGATAGGGTCTGCACCTCAGGAAAGTTGTTTCCTTGGGAAGCCGGCTTTCTGCCCAACGGGCCTCAGGGCCGTGGGCCTCGGGGGTCCCTCCAGATCCCCAAAGCACAGGGACGAGGTGAGGGGCTTAGACCATGCCTGGGCAATGTTGTTTCATCCACCTGGGTGTGTGGCATTTTGTTGACCTGGCTACCCCCACTTGGGATAGGTTTTCCACAGCAAGAGCATATTGTTTGTCGGAAGCCGTTTGGGCCCCAGGGGTCTCCGGGCTCTGTTCGTTGGGTTTGAACTCCTGCTAGCAAAACCTCCGGGATGAGGGAAGGGCTCAGACTGTGCCTGGGCCCTGTGGTCTCTTCCAGGTCAGTGTATGGCATTTCTTTCACCTTGCCACAGGCACTGGGGAGAATTTCTGCACGTGGAGAAGGACTTTCCCGTGGGAAGCCGGTTTTTGTCAAACGGGTCCCAGTGCTCTGCTCCTCTCTTTTCACTCCTGCTGCAAGAAGCCCAGGGAGGATGGGAGGACTTAGAACATGGCTGGGCACTGTGGTTTTTTCCAGAGAGGTGGAGGGCATTTGCTTTACCTTGCCAAAACCACTTGGGATAGGGTGTGCACCTCAGGAAAACTGTTTCCGTGGGAAGCCGGCTTTTTGCAAAGGGGTCTCAGGACCGTGGGGCTCGGCTGTCCCTCCGGCTCCGCAAAGCACAGGGACGAGGTGAGGGGCTTAGACCATGCCTGGGCAATGTTGTTTCTTACACCTTGGTGTGTGGCATTTTGTTGACCTGGCTACCCCCACTTGGGATAGGTTTTCCACAGCAAGCACCTCTTGTTCCTCGGAAGCCCTTTTTGCCCCAGGGGTCTCCGGCCTGTGTTCGTTGGTGTTGAACTCCTGCTAGCAAAACCGCCGGGATGAGGGAAGGGTTCAGACTGTGCCTGGGCCCTGTGGTCTCTTCCAGGTGAGTGTATGGCATTTCCTTCCCCTTGCCACAGGCACCTGGGAGCATGTCTGCACGTGGAGAAAGACTTTCCCGTGGGAAGCCGGTTTTTGTCAAACGGGTCCAAGTGCCCTGCTCTTGTCTTTTCACTCCTGCTGCCAGAAGCCCAGGGAGGATGGGAGGGCTTAGAACATGGCTGGGCACTGTGGTTTCTTCCAGAGAAGTGGAGGGCATTTGCTTTTCCTTGCCACAACCACTTGTGATAGGGTGTGCACCAGGGGAAAACTGTTTCTGTGGGAAGCCGGCTTTTTGCAAAGGGGTCTCAATGCCGTTGGCCTCGGCTGTCCCTCCGGCTCCCCAAAGCACAGGGACGAGGTGAGGGGCTTGGACCGTGCCTGGGCAATGTTGTTTCTTATACCTGGGTGTGTGGCGTTTTGTTCACCTATCTACCCCACTTGGGATAGGTTTTCCACAGCAAGCACCTCTTGTTCGTCGGAAGGCGTTTTTGCCCCAGGGGTCTCCGGGCTGTGTTCGTTGGGGTTGAACTCCTGCTGGCAAAACCGCCGGGATGAGGGAAGTGTTCAGACTGTGCCTGGGCCCTGTGGTCTCTTCCAGGTCAGTGTATGGCATTTCCTTCCCCTTGCCACAGGCACCTGGGAGCATGTCTGCACGTGGAGAAAGACTTTCCCGTGGGAAGCCGGTTTTTGTCAAACGGGCCCTACTGCCCTGCTCCTCTCTTTTCACTCCTGCTGCCAGAAGCCCAGGGAGGATGGGAGGGCTTAGAACATGGCTCGCACTGTGGTTTCTTCCAGAGAAGTGGAGGGCATTTGCATTACCTTGCCACAACCACTTGGGATAGGGTGTGCACCTCAGGAAAACTGTTTCCGTGGGAAGCCGGCTTTTTGCAAAGGGGACTCAGGGCCGTGGGGCTCGGCTGTCCCTCCGGCTCCCCAAAGCACAGGGACGAGGTGAGGGGCTTAGACCGTGCCTGGGCAATGTTGTTTCTTACACCTGGGTGTGTGGCATTTCGTTGACCTGGCTACTCCCACTTGGGATAGGTTTTCCACAGCAAGCACCTCTTGTTCGTCGGAAGCCGTTTTTGCCCCAGGTCTCCGGGCTGTGTTCGTTGGGGTTGAACTCCTGCTAGCAAAACCGCCGGGATGAGGGAAGGGTTCAGACTGTGCCTGGGCCCTGTGGACTCTTCTAGGTCAGTGTATGGCATTTCCTTCCCCTTGCCACAGGCACCTGGGAGCATGTCTGCACGTGGAGAAAGACTTTCGCGTGGGAAGCCGGTTTTTGTCCAACGGGTCCCAGTGCTCTGCTCCTCTCTTTTCACTCCTGCTGCCAGAAGCCCAGGGAGGATGGGAGGGGTTAGAACATGGCTGGGCACTGTGGTTTCTTCCAGAGAAGTGGAGGGCATTTGCATTACCTTGCCACAACCACTTGGGATAGGGTGTGCACCTCAGGAAAACTGTTTCCGTGGGAAGCCGGCTTTTTGCAAAGGGGATTCAGGGCCATGGGCCTCGGGTGTCCCTCCGTCTCCCCAATGCACAGGGACGAGGTGAGGGGCTTAACCGTGCCTGGGCAATGTTGTTTCTTATACCTGGGTGTGTGGCGTTTTGTTCACCTATCTACCCCACTTGGGATAGGTTTTCCACAGCAAGCACCTCTTGTTCGTCGGAAGCCGTTTTTGCCCCAGGGGTCTCCAGACTGTGTTCGTTGGGGTTGAACTCCTGCTAGCAAAACCGCCGGGATGAGGGAAGGATTCAGACTGTGCCTGGGCCCTGTGGTCTCTTCCAGGTCAGTGTATGGCATTTCCTTCCCCTTGCCACAGGCACCTGGGAGCGTGTCTGCACGGGAGAAAGACTTTCCCGTGGGAAGCCGGTTTTTGTCAAACGGGTCCCAGTGCCCTGCTCCTCTCTTTTCACTCCTGCTGCCAGAAGCCCAGGGAGGATGGGAGGGCTTAGAACATGGCTGGGCACTGTGGTTTCTTCCAGAGAAGTGGAGGGCATTTGCTTTACCTTGCCACAACCACTTGGGAGAGGGTCTGTACCTCAGGAAAAGTGTTTCCGAGGGAAGCCGGCTTTTTGCAAAGGGGTCTCAGGGCCGTGGGGCTGGGCTGTCCCTCCGGCTCCCCAAAGCACAGGGACGAGGTAAGGGGCTTAGACCGTGCCTGGGCAATGTTGTTTCTTACACCTGGGTGTGTTGCATTTTGTTGACCTGGCTACCCCCACTTGGGATAGGTTTTCCAGTCAAGCATCTCTTGTTCGTCGGAAGCCGTTTTTGCCTCAGGGTCTCCGGGCTGTGTTCATTGGGGTTGAACTCCTGCTAGCAAAACTACCGGGATGAGGGAAGGGTTCAGACTGTGCCTGGACCCTGTGGTCTCTTCCAGGACAGTGTATGGCATTTCCTTCCCCTTGCCATGGGCACCTGGAGGCATGTCTGCACGTGGAGAAAGACTTTCCCGTGGGAAGCCGGTTTTTGTCAAACGGGTCCCAGTGCTCTGCTCCTCTCTTTTCACTCCTGCTGCCAGAAGCCCAGGGAGGATGGGAGGGCTTAGAACATGGCTGGGCACTGTGGTTTCTTCCAGAGAACTGGAGGGCATTTGCTTTACCTTGCTACAACCACTTGGGATAGGGTGTGCACCTCAGGAAAACTGTTTCCGTGGGAAGCCGGCTTTTTGCAAAGGGGTCTCAGGGCCGTGGGCCTCGGCTGTCCCTCCGGCTCCCCAAAGCACAGGGACGAGGTGAGGGGCTTAGACCGTGCCTGGGCAATGTTGTTTCTTACACCTGGGTGTGTGGCATTTCGTTGACCTGCCTACTCCCACGTGGGATAGGTTTTACACAGCAAGCACCTCTTGTTCGTTGGAAGCCCTTTTTGCCCCAGGGGTCTCCGGGCTGTGTTCGTTGGGGTTGAACTCCTGCTAGCAAAACTGCCGGGATGAGGGAAGGGTTCAGACTGTGCCTGGGCCCTGTGGTCTCTTCCAGGTCAGTGTATGGCATTTCCTTCCCCTTGCCACAGGCACCTGGGAGCATGTCTGCACGTGGAGAAAGACTTTCCCGTGGGAAGCCGGTTTTTGACAAACGGGTCCCAGTGCCCTGCTCCTCTCTTTTCACTCCTGCTGCCAGAAGCCCAGGGAGGATCGGAGGGCTTAGAACATGGCTGGGCACTGTGGTTTCTTCCAGAGAAGTGGAGGGCCTTTGCTTTACCTTGCCACAACCACTTGTGAGAGGGTCTGCACATCAGGAAACTGTTTCTGTGGGAAGCCGGCTTTTTGCAAAGGGGTCTCAGGGCCGTGTGCCTCGGGGGTCCCTCCGGCTCTCCAAAGCATAGGGACGAGGTGAGGGGCTTAGACCATGCCAGGGCAATGTTGTTTCTTACACCTGGGTGTGTGGCATTTTGTTGACCTGGCTACCCCCCTTGAGATAGGTTTTCCACAGCAAGCACCTATTGTTCGTCGGAAGCCGTTTTTGCCCCAGGGGTCTCCGGGCTGTGTTCGTTGGGGTTGAACTCCTGCTAGCAAAACCGCCGGGATGAAGGAAGGGTTCAGACTGTGCCTGGGCCCTGTGGTCTCTTCCAGGTCAGTGTATGGCATTTCCTTCCCCTTGCCACAGGCACCTGGGAGCATGTCTGCACGTGGAGAAAGACTTTCCCGTGGGAAGCCGGTTTTTGTCAAACGGGTCCCAGTGCCCTGCTCCTCTCCTTTCAATCCTGCTGCCAGAAGCCCAGGGAGGATGGGAAGGCTTAGAACATGGCTGGGCACTGTGGTTTCTTCCAGAAAAGTGGAGGGCATTTGCTTTACCTGGCCACAACCACTTGGGAGAGGGTCTGTACCTCAGGAAAACTATTTCCGTGGGAAGCCGGCTTTTTGCAAAGGGTTCTCAGGGCCGTGGGCCTCGGCTGTCCCTCCGGCTCCCCAAAGAACAGGGACGAGGTGAGGGGCTTAGACCGTGCCTGGGCAATGTTGTTTCTTACACCTGGGTGTGTGGCGTTTTGTTCACCTATCTACCCCACTTGGGATAGGTTTTCCACAGAAAGCACCTCTTGTTCGACTGAAGCCGTTTTTGCATCAGGGTCTCCGGGGTGTGTTCGTTGGGGTTGAACTCCTGCTAGCAAAACTGCCGGGATGAGGGAAGGGTTCAGACTGTGCCTGGGCCCTGTGGTCTCTTCCAGGTCAGTGTATGGCATTTCCTTCCCCTTGCCACAGGCACCTGAGAGCATGTCTGCACGTGGAGAAAGACTTTCCCGTGGGAAGCCGGTTTTTGTCAAACGCGTCCCAGTGCTCTGCTCCTCTCTTTTCACTCCTGCTGCCAGAAGCCCAGGGAGGATGGGAGGGCTTAGAACATGGCTGGGCACTGTGGTTTCTTCCAGAGAAGTGGAGGGCATTTGCTTTACCTTGCCACAACCACTTGGGATAGGGTCTGCACCTCAGGAAATCTGTTTCCGTGGGAAGCCGGCTTTTTGCAAAGGGGTCTCAGGGCCGAGGGGCTTGGCTGTCCCTCCGGCTCCCCAAAGCACAGGGACGAGGTATGGGGCTTAGACCGTGCCTGGGCAATCTTGTTTCTTACACCTGGGTTTGTGGCATTTTGTTGACCTGGCTACCCCCACTTGAGATAGGTTTTCCAGTCAAGCACCTCTTGTTCGTCGGAAGACGTTTTTGCCTCAGGGTCTCTGGGCTGTGTTCGTTGGGCTTGAACTCCTGCTAGCAAAACCGCCGGATGAGGGAAGGGTTCAGACTGTGCCTGGGCCCTGTGGTCTCTTCCAGGTCAGTGTATGGCATTTCCTTCCCCTTGCCACAGGCACCTGGGAGCATGTCTGCACGTGGAGAAAGACTTTCCCGTGGGAAGCCGGTTTTTGTCAAACGGGTCCCAGTGCTCTGCTCCTCTCTTTTCACTCCTGCTGCCAGAAGCCCAGGGAGGATGGGAGGGCTTAGAACATGGCTGGGCACTGTGGTTTCTTCCAGAGAAGTGGAGGGCATTTGCATTACCTTGCCACAACCACTTGGGATAGGGTGTGCACCTCAGGAAAACTGTTTCCGTGGGAAGCCGGCTTTTTGCAAAGGTGTCTCAGGGCCGTGGGCCTCGGGTGTCCCTCCGGCTCCCCAAAGCACAGGGACGAGGTGAGGGGCTTAGACCGTGCCTGGGCAATGTTGTTTCTTACACCTGGGTGTGTGGCATTTTGTTGACCTGGCTACACCCACTTGGGATAGGTTTTCCACAGCAAGCACCTCTTGTTCGTCGGAAGCCGTTTTTGCCTCAGGGACTCCGGGCTGTGTGCGTTGGGGTTGAACTCATGCTAGCAAAACTGCCGGGATGAGGGAAGGGTTCAGACTGTGTCTGGGCCCTGTGGTCTCTTCCAGGTCAGTGTATGGCATTTCCTTCCCCTTGCCACAGGCACCTGGGAGCATGTCTGCACGTGGAGAAAGACTTTCCCGTGGGAAGCCGGTTTTTGTCAAACGGGTCCAAGTGCCCTGCTCCTGTCTTTTCACTCCTGCTGCCAGAAGCCCAGGGAGGATGGGAGGGCTTAGAACATGGCTGGGCACCGTGGTTTCTTCCAGAGAAGTGGAGGGCATTTGCTTTACCTTGCCACAACCACTTGTGAGAGGGTCTGCACTCAGGAAAACTGTTTCCGTGGGAAGCTGGCTTTTTGCAAAGGGGGTCTCAGTGCCGTGGGCCTCGGCTGTCCCTCCGGCTACCCAAAGCACAGGGACGAGGTGAGGGGCTTGGACGGTGCCTGGGCAATGTTGTTTCTTACACCTGGGTGTGTGGCATTTTGTTGACCTGGCTACCCCACTTGGGATAGGTTTTCCACAGCAAGCACCTCTTGTTCGTCGGAAGCCGTTTTTGCCCCAGGGGTCTCCGGGCTGTGTTCGTTGGGGTTGAACTCCTGCTACCAAAACCGTCGGGATGAGGGAGGGGTTCAGACTGTGCCTGGGCCCTGTGGTCTCTTCCAGGTCAGTGTATGGCATTTCCTTCCCCTTGCCACAGGCACCTGGGAGCATGTCTGCACGTGGAGAAAGACTTTCCCGTGGGAAGCCGGTTTTTGTCAAACGGGTCCCAGTGCTCTGCTCCTCTCTTTTCACTCCTGCTGCCTGAAGCCCAGGGAGGATGGGAGGGCTTAGAACATGGCTGGGCACTGTGGTTTCTTCCAGAGAAGTGGAGGGCATTTGCGTTACCTTGTCACAACCACTTGGGATAGGGTCTGCACCTCAGGAAAACTGTTTCCGTGGGAAGCCGGCTTTTTGCAAAGGGGTCTCAGGGCCGAGGGGCTTGGCTGTCCCTCCGGCTCCCCAAAGCACAGGGACGAGGTATGGGGCTTAGACCGTGCCTGGGCAATCTTGTTTCTTACACCTGGGTTTGTGGCATTTTGTTGACCTGGCTACCCCCACTTGAGATAGGTTTTCCAGTCAAGCACCTCTTGTTCGTCGGAAGACGTTTTTGCCTCAGGGTCTCTGGGCTGTTTTCGTTGGGGTTGAACTCCTGCTAGCAAAACCGCCGGATGAGGGAAGGGTTCAGACTGTGCCTGGGCCCTGTGGTCTCTTCCAGGTCAGTGTATGGCATTTCCTTCCCCTTGCCACAGGCACCTGGGAGCATGTCTGCACGTGGAGAAAGACTTTTCCGTGGGAAGCCGGTTTTTGTCAAACGGGTCCCAGTGCTCTGCTCCTCTCTTTTCACTCCTGCTGCCAGAAGCCCAGGGAGGATGGGAGGGCTTAGAACATGGCTGGGCACTGTGGTTTCTTCCAGAGAAGTGGAGGGCATTTGCATTACCTTGCCACAACCACTTGGGATAGGGTGTGCACCTCAGGAAAACTGTTTCCGTGGGAAGCCAGCTTTTTGCAAAGGTGTCTCAGGGCCGTGGGCCTCGGGTGTCCCTCCGGCTCCCCAAAGCACAGGGACGAGGTGAGGGGCTTAGACCGTGCCTGGGCAATGTTGTTTCTTACACCTGGGTGTGTGGCATTTTGTTGACCTGGCTACACCCACTTGGGATAGGTTTTCCACAGCAAGCACCTCTTGTTCGTCGGAAGCCGTTTTTGCCTCAGGGACTCCGGGCTGTGTTCGTTGGGGTTGAACTCATGCTAGCAAAACTGCCGGGATGAGGGAAGGGTTCAGACTGTGTCTGGGCCCTGTGGTCTCTTCCAGGTCAGTGTATGGCATTTCCTTTCCCTTGCCACAGGCACCTGGGAGCATGTCTGCACGTGGAGAAAGACTTTCCCGTGGGAAGCCGGTTTTTGTCAAACGGGTCCCAGTGCTCTGCTCCTCTCTTTTCACTCCTGCTGCCAGAAGCCCAGGGAGGATAGGAGGGCTTAGAACATGGCTGGGCACTGTGGTTTCTTCCAGAGAAGTGGAGGGCATTTGCATTACCTTGCCACAACCACTTGGGATAGGGTGTGCACCTCAGGAAAACTGTTTCCGTGGGAAGCCGGCTTTTTGCAAAGGAGTCTCAGGGTCGTGGGCCTCGGGTGTCCCGCCGGCTCCCCAAAGCACAGGGACGAGGTGAGGGGCTTAGACCGTGCCTGGGCAATGTTGTTTCTTACACCTGGGTGTGTGGCATTTCGTTGACCTGGCTACTCCCACTTGGGATAGGTTTTCCACAGCAAGCACCTCTTGTTCGTCGGAAGCCGTTTTTGCCCCAGGGGTCTCCGGGCTGTGTTCGTTGGGGTTGAACTCCTGCTAGCAAAACCGCCGGATGAGGGAAGGGTTCAGTCTGTGCCTGGGCCCTGTGGTCTCTTCCAGGTCAGTGTATTTCATTTCCTTCCCCTTGCCACAGGCACCTGGGAGCATGTCTGCACGTGGAGAAAGACTTTCCCGTGGGAAGCCGGTTTTTGTCAAACGCGTCCCAGTGCTCTGCTCCTCTCTTTTCACTCCTGCTGCCAGAAGCCCAGGGAGGATGGGAGGGCTTAGAACATGGCTGGGCACTGTGGTTTCTTCCAGAGAAGTGGAGGGCATTTGCTTTACCTTGCCACAACCACTTGGGATACGGTCTGCACCTCAGGAAAACTCTTTCCGTGGGAAGCCGGCTTTTTGCAAAGTGTTCTCACGGCCGTGGGGATCGGCTTTCCCTCCGGCTCCCCAAAGCGCAGGGACAGGGTGAGGGGCTTAGATCATGCCCGGGCAATGTTATTTCTTACACCTGGGTGTGTGGCATTTTGTTGACCTGGCTACCCCCACTTGGGATAGGTTTTCCAGTCAAGCACCTCTTGTTCGTCGGAAGCCGTTTTTGCCTCAGGGTCTCCGGGCTGTGTTCGTTTGGGTTGAACTCCTGTTAGCAAAACCGCCGGGATGAGGGAAGGGTTCAGACTGTGCCTGGGCCCTGTGGTCTCTTCCAGGTCAGTGTATGGCATTTCCTTCCCCTTGCCACAGGCACCTGGGAGCTAGTCTGCACGTGGAGAAAGACTTTCCCGGGGGAAGCCGGTTTTTGTCAAACGGGTCCCAGTGCTCTGCTCCTCTCTTTTCACTCCTGCTGCCAGAAGCCCAGGGAGGATGGGAGGGCTTAGAACATGGCTAGGCACTGTGGTTTTTTCCAGAGAAGTGGAGGGCATTTGCTTTACCTTGCCACAACCACTTGGGATAGTGTGTGTACCTAAGGAAAACTGTTTCGGTGGGAAGCCGGCTTTTTGCAAAGGGGTCTCAGGGCCGTGGGCCTTGGGTGTCCCTCCGGCTCCCCAAAGCACAGGGACGAGGTGAGGAGCTTAGACCGTGCCTGGGCAATGTTGTTTCTTACACCTGGGTGTGTGGCATTTTATTGACCTGGCTACCCCCACTTGGGATAGGTTTTCCACAGCAAGCACCTCTTTTTCGTCGGAAGCCGTTTTTGCCTCAGGGTCTCCGGGCTGTGTTCGTTGGGGTTGAACTCCTGCTAGCAAAACTGCCGGGATGAGGGAAGGGTTCAGACTGTACCTGGGCCCTGTGGTCTCTTCCAGGTCAGTGTATGGCATTTCCTTCCCCTTGCCACAGGCACCTGGGAGCTAGTCTGCACGTGGAGAAAGACTTTCCTGGGGGAAGCCGGTTTTTGTCAAACGGGTCCCAGTGCTCTGCTCCTCTCTTTTCACTCCTGCTGCCAGAAGCCCAGGGAGGATGGGAGGGCTTAGAACATGGCTAGGCACTGTGGTTTTTTCCAGAGAAGTGGAGGGCATTTGCTTTACCTTGCCACAACCACTTGGGATAGTGTGTGTACCTAAGGAAAACTGTTTCGGTGGGAAGCCGGCTTTTTGCAAAGGGGTCTCAGGGCCGTGGGCCTCGGGTGTCCCTCCGGCTCCCCAAAGCACAGGGACGAGGTGAGGAGCTTAGACCGTGCCTGGGCAATGTTGTTTCTTACACCTGGGTGTGTGGCATTTTGTTGACCTGGCTACCACCACTTGGGATAGGTTTTCCACAGGAAGCACCTCTTTTTCGTCGGAAGCCGTTTTTGCCTCAGGGTCTCCGGGCTGTGTTCGTTGGGGTTGAACTCATGCTAGCAAAACTGCCGGGATGAGGGAAGGGTTCAGACTGTGCCTGGGCCCTGTGGTCTCTTCCAGGTCAGTGTATGGCATTTCCTTCCCCTTGCCACAGGCACCTGGGAGCATGTCTGCACGTGGAGAAAGACTTTCCCGTGGGAAGCCGGTTTTTGTCAAACGGGTCCCAGTGCTCTGCTCCTCTCTTTTCACTCCTGCTGCCAGAAACCCAGGGAGGACGAGAGGGCTTGGAACATGGCTGGGCACTGTGGTTTCTTCCAGAGAAGTGGAGGGCATTTGCTTTACCTTGCCACAACCACTTGGGATAGGGTGTGCACCTCAGGAAAACTCTTTCCGTGGGAAGCCGGCTTTTTGCAAAGGGGTCTCAGGGCCGTGGGCCTCGGGTGTCCCTCCGGCTCCCCAAAGCACAGGGACGAGTTGTGGGGTTTAGACCGTGCCTGGGCAATGTTGTTTCTTACACCTGGGTGTGTGGCATTTCGTTGACCTGGCTACTCCCACTTGGGATAGGTTTTCCACAGCAAGCACCTTTTGTTCGTCGGAAACCGTTTTTGCCCCAGTGGTCTCCGGGCTGTGTTCGTTGGGGTTGAACTCCTGCTAGCAAAACCGCCGGGATGAGGGAAGGGTTCAGACTGTGCCTGGGCCCTGTGGTCTCTTCCAGGTCAGTGTATGGCATTTCCTTCCCCTTGCCACAGGCACCTGGGAGCTAGTCTGCACGTGGAGAAAGACTTTCCCGTGGGAAGCCGGTTTTTGTCAAACGGGTCCCAGTGCCCTGCTCCTCTCTTTTCACTCCTGCTGCCAGAAGCCCAGGGAGGATGGGAGGGCTTAGAACATGGCTGGGCACTGTGGTTTCTTCCAGAGAAGGGGAGGGCATTTTCATTACCTTGCCACAACCACTTGGGATAGGGTCTGCACCTCTGGAAAACTGTTTCCGTGGGAAGCAGGCTTTTTGCAAAGGGGTCTCAGGGCCATGGACCTCGGGTGTCCCTCCGGCTCCCCAAAGCACAGGGACGAGGTGAGGGGCTTAGACCGTGCCTGGGCAATGTTGTTTCTTACATCTGGGTGTGTGGCATTTTGTTGAACCTGGCTACACCCACTTGGGATAGGTTTTCCACAGCAAGCACCTCTTGTTCGTCGGAAGCCGTTTTTGCCTCAGGGACTCCGGGCTGTGTTCGTTGGGGTTGAACTCATGCTAGCAAAACTGCCGGGATGAGGGAAGGGTTCAGACTGTGCCTGGGCCCTGTGGTCTCTTCCAGGTCAGTGTATGGCATTTCCTTCCCCTTGCCACAGGCACCTGGGAGCATGTCTGCACGTGGAGAAAGACTTTCCCGTGGGAAGCCGGTTTTTCTCAAACAGGTCCCAGTGCCCTGCTCCTCTCTTTCCACTCGTGCTGCCAGAAGCCCAGGGAGGATGGGAGGGCTTAGAACATGGCTGGGCACTGTGGTTTCTTCCAGGGAAGTGGAGGGCATTTGCATTACCTTGCCACAACCACTTGGGATAGGGTGTGCACCTCAGGAAAACTGTTCCCGTGGGAAGCCGGCTTTTTGCAAAGGAGTCTCAGGGTCGTGGGCCTCGGGTGTCCCGCCGGCTCCCCAAAGCACAGGGACGAGGTGAGGGGCTTAGACCGTGCCTGGGCAATGTTGTTTCTTACACCTGGGTGTGTGGCATTTCGTTGACCTGGCTACTCCCACTTGGGATAGGTTTTCCACAGCAAGCACCTCTTGTTCGTCGGAAGCCGTTTTTGCCCCAGGGGACTCGGGGCTGTGTTCGTTGGGGTTGAACTCCTGCTAGCAAAACCGCCGGATGAGGGAAGGGTTCAGTCTGTGCCTGGGCCCTGTGGTCTCTTCCAGGTCAGTGTATGTCATTTCCTTCCCCTTGCCACAGGCACCTGGGAGCATGTCTGCACGTGGAGAAAGACTTTCCCGTGGGAAGCCGGTTTTTGTCAAACGCGTCCCAGTGCTCTGCTCCTCTCTTTTCACTCCTGCTGCCAGAAGCCAGGGAGGATGGGAGGGCTTAGAACATGGCTGGGCACTGTGGTTTCTTCCAGAGAAGTGGAGGGCATTTGCTTTACCTTGCCACAACCACTTGTGAGAGGGTCTGCACATCAGGAAACTGTTTCTGTGGGAAGCCGGCTTTTTGCAAAGGGGTCTCAGGGCCGTGTGCCTCGGGGGTCCCTCCGGCTCTCCAAAGCATAGGGACGAGGTGAGGGGCTTAGACCATGCCAGGGCAATGTTGTTTCTTACACCTGGGTGTGTGGCATTTTGTTGACCTGGCTACCCCCCTTGAGATAGGTTTTCCACAGCAAGCACCTATTGTTCGTCGGAAGCCGTTTTTGCCCCAGGGGTCTCCGGGCTGTGTTCGTTGGGGTTGAACTCCTGCTAGCAAAACCGCCGGGATGAAGGAAGGGTTCAGACTGTGCCTGGGCCCTGTGGTCTCTTCCAGGTCAGTGTATGGCATTTCCTTCCCCTTGCCACAGGCACCTGGGAGCATGTCTGCACGTGGAGAAAGACTTTCCCGTGGGAAGCCGGTTTTTGTCAAACGGGTCCCAGTGCCCTGCTCCTCTCCTTTCAATCCTGCTGCCAGAAGCCCAGGGAGGATGGGAAGGCTTAGAACATGGCTGGGCACTGTGGTTTCTTCCAGAAAAGTGGAGGGCATTTGCTTTACCTGGCCACAACCACTTGGGAGAGGGTCTGTACCTCAGGAAAACTATTTCCGTGGGAAGCCGGCTTTTTGCAAAGGGTTCTCAGGGCCGTGGGCCTCGGCTGTCCCTCCGGCTCCCCAAAGAACAGGGACGAGGTGAGGGGCTTAGACCGTGCCTGGGCAATGTTGTTTCTTACACCTGGGTGTGTGGCGTTTTGTTCACCTATCTACCCCACTTGGGATAGGTTTTCCACAGAAAGCACCTCTTGTTCGACTGAAGCCGTTTTTGCATCAGGGTCTCCGGGGTGTGTTCGTTGGGGTTGAACTCCTGCTAGCAAAACTGCCGGGATGAGGGAAGGGTTCAGACTGTGACTGGGCCCTGTGGTCTCTTCCAGGTCAGTGTATGGCATTTCCTTCCCCTTGCCACAGGCACCTGAGAGCATGTCTGCACGTGGAGAAAGACTTTCCCGTGGGAAGCCGGTTTTTGTCAAACGCGTCCCAGTGCTCTGCTCCTCTCTTTTCACTCCTGCTGCCAGAAGCCCAGGGAGGATGGGAGGGCTTAGAACATGGCTGGGCACTGTGGTTTCTTCCAGAGAAGTGGAGGGCATTTGCTTTACCTTGCCACAACCACTTGTGAGAGGGTCTGCACCTCAGGAAAACTGTTTCCGTGGGAAGCCGGCTTTTTGCAAAGGGGTCTCAGGGCCGAGGGGCTTGGCTGTCCCTCCGGCTCCCCAAAGCACAGGGACGAGGTATGGGGCTTAGACCGTGCCTGGGCAATCTTGTTTCTTACACCTGGGTTTGTGGCATTTTGTTGACCTGGCTACCCCCACTTGAGATAGGTTTTCCAGTCAAGCACCTCTTGTTCGTCGGAAGACGTTTTTGCCTCAGGGTCTCTGGGCTGTGTTCGTTGGGCTTGAACTCCTGCTAGCAAAACCGCCGGATGAGGGAAGGGTTCAGACTGTGCCTGGGCCCTGTGGTCTCTTCCAGGTCAGTGTATGGCATTTCCTTCCCCTTGCCACAGGCACCTGGGAGCATGTCTGCACGTGGAGAAAGACTTTCCCGTGGGAAGCCGGTTTTTGTCAAACGGGTCCCAGTGCTCTGCTCCTCTCTTTTCACTCCTGCTGCCAGAAGCCCAGGGAGGATGGGAGGGCTTAGAACATGGCTGGGCACTGTGGTTTCTTCCAGAGAAGTGGAGGGCATTTGCATTACCTTGCCACAACCACTTGGGATAGGGTGTGCACCTCAGGAAAACTGTTTCCGTGGGAAGCCGGCTTTTTGCAAAGGTGTCTCAGGGCCGTGGGCCTCGGGTGTCCCTCCGGCTCCCCAAAGCACAGGGACGAGGTGAGGGGCTTAGACCGTGCCTGGGCAATGTTGTTTCTTACACCTGGGTGTGTGGCATTTTGTTGACCTGGCTACACCCACTTGGGATAGGTTTTCCACAGCAAGCACCTCTTGTTCGTCGGAAGCCGTTTTTGCCTCAGGGACTCCGGGCTGTGTGCGTTGGGGTTGAACTCATGCTAGCAAAACTGCCGGGATGAGGGAAGGGTTCAGACTGTGTCTGGGCCCTGTGGTCTCTTCCAGGTCAGTGTATGGCATTTCCTTCCCCTTGCCACAGGCACCTGGGAGCATGTCTGCACGTGGAGAAAGACTTTCCCGTGGGAAGCCGGTTTTTGTCAAACGGGTCCAAGTGCCCTGCTCCTGTCTTTTCACTCCTGCTGCCAGAAGCCCAGGGAGGATGGGAGGGCTTAGAACATGGCTGGGCACCGTGGTTTCTTCCAGAGAAGTGGAGGGCATTTGCTTTACCTTGCCACAACCACTTGTGAGAGGGTCTGCACTCAGGAAAACTGTTTCCGTGGGAAGCTGGCTTTTTGCAAAGGGGGTCTCAGTGCCGTGGGCCTCGGCTGTCCCTCCGGCTCCCCAAAGCACAGGGACGAGGTGAGGGGCTTGGACGGTGCCTGGGCAATGTTGTTTCTTACACCTGGGTGTGTGGCATTTTGTTGACCTGGCTACCCCACTTGGGATAGGTTTTCCACAGCAAGCACCTCTTGTTCGTCGGAAGCCGTTTTTGCCCCAGGGGTCTCCGGGCTGTGTTCGTTGGGGTTGAACTCCTGCTACCAAAACCGTCGGGATGAGGGAGGGGTTCAGACTGTGCCTGGGCCCTGTGGTCTCTTCCAGGTCAGTGTATGGCATTTCCTTCCCCTTGCCACAGGCACCTGGGAGCATGTCTGCACGTGGAGAAAGACTTTCCCGTGGGAAGCCGGTTTTTGTCAAACGGGTCCCAGTGCTCTGCTCCTCTCTTTTCACTCCTGCTGCCTGAAGCCCAGGGAGGATGGGAGGGCTTAGAACATGGCTGGGCACTGTGGTTTCTTCCAGAGAAGTGGAGGGCATTTGCGTTACCTTGTCACAACCACTTGGGATAGGGTCTGCACCTCAGGAAAACTGTTTCCGTGGGAAGCCGGCTTTTTGCAAAGGGGTCTCAGGGCCGAGGGGCTTGGCTGTCCCTCCGGCTCCCCAAAGCACAGGGACGAGGTATGGGGCTTAGACCGTGCCTGGGCAATCTTGTTTCTTACACCTGGGTTTGTGGCATTTTGTTGACCTGGCTACCCCCACTTGAGATAGGTTTTCCAGTCAAGCACCTCTTGTTCGTCGGAAGACGTTTTTGCCTCAGGGTCTCTGGGCTGTTTTCGTTGGGGTTGAACTCCTGCTAGCAAAACCGCCGGATGAGGGAAGGGTTCAGACTGTGCCTGGGCCCTGTGGTCTCTTCCAGGTCAGTGTATGGCATTTCCTTCCCCTTGCCACAGGCACCTGGGAGCATGTCTGCACGTGGAGAAAGACTTTTCCGTGGGAAGCCGGTTTTTGTCAAACGGGTCCCAGTGCTCTGCTCCTCTCTTTTCACTCCTGCTGCCAGAAGCCCAGGGAGGATGGGAGGGCTTAGAACATGGCTGGGCACTGTGGTTTCTTCCAGAGAAGTGGAGGGCATTTGCATTACCTTGCCACAACCACTTGGGATAGGGTGTGCACCTCAGGAAAACTGTTTCCGTGGGAAGCCAGCTTTTTGCAAAGGTGTCTCAGGGCCGTGGGCCTCGGGTGTCCCTCCGGCTCCCCAAAGCACAGGGACGAGGTGAGGGGCTTAGACCGTGCCTGGGCAATGTTGTTTCTTACACCTGGGTGTGTGGCATTTTGTTGACCTGGCTACACCCACTTGGGATAGGTTTTCCACAGCAAGCACCTCTTGTTCGTCGGAAGCCGTTTTTGCCTCAGGGACTCCGGGCTGTGTTCGTTGGGGTTGAACTCATGCTAGCAAAACTGCCGGGATGAGGGAAGGGTTCAGACTGTGTCTGGGCCCTGTGGTCTCTTCCAGGTCAGTGTATGGCATTTCCTTTCCCTTGCCACAGGCACCTGGGAGCATGTCTGCACGTGGAGAAAGACTTTCCCGTGGGAAGCCGGTTTTTGTCAAACGGGTCCCAGTGCTCTGCTCCTCTCTTTTCACTCCTGCTGCCAGAAGCCCAGGGAGGATAGGAGGGCTTAGAACATGGCTGGGCACTGTGGTTTCTTCCAGAGAAGTGGAGGGCATTTGCATTACCTTGCCACAACCACTTGGGATAGGGTGTGCACCTCAGGAAAACTGTTTCCGTGGGAAGCCGGCTTTTTGCAAAGGAGTCTCAGGGTCGTGGGCCTCGGGTGTCCCGCCGGCTCCCCAAAGCACAGGGACGAGGTGAGGGGCTTAGACCGTGCCTGGGCAATGTTGTTTCTTACACCTGGGTGTGTGGCATTTCGTTGACCTGGCTACTCCCACTTGGGATAGGTTTTCCACAGCAAGCACCTCTTGTTCGTCGGAAGCCGTTTTTGCCCCAGGGGTCTCCGGGCTGTGTTCGTTGGGGTTGAACTCCTGCTAGCAAAACCGCCGGATGAGGGAAGGGTTCAGTCTGTGCCTGGGCCCTGTGGTCTCTTCCAGGTCAGTGTATTTCATTTCCTTCCCCTTGCCACAGGCACCTGGGAGCATGTCTGCACGTGGAGAAAGACTTTCCCGTGGGAAGCCGGTTTTTGTCAAACGCGTCCCAGTGCTCTGCTCCTCTCTTTTCACTCCTGCTGCCAGAAGCCCAGGGAGGATGGGAGGGCTTAGAACATGGCTGGGCACTGTGGTTTCTTCCAGAGAAGTGGAGGGCATTTGCTTTACCTTGCCACAACCACTTGGGATACGGTCTGCACCTCAGGAAAACTCTTTCCGTGGGAAGCCGGCTTTTTGCAAAGTGTTCTCACGGCCGTGGGGATCGGCTTTCCCTCCGGCTCCCCAAAGCGCAGGGACAGGGTGAGGGGCTTAGATCATGCCCGGGCAATGTTATTTCTTACACCTGGGTGTGTGGCATTTTGTTGACCTGGCTACCCCCACTTGGGATAGGTTTTCCAGTCAAGCACCTCTTGTTCGTCGGAAGCCGTTTTTGCCTCAGGGTCTCCGGGCTGTGTTCGTTTGGGTTGAACTCCTGTTAGCAAAACCGCCGGGATGAGGGAAGGGTTCAGACTGTGCCTGGGCCCTGTGGTCTCTTCCAGGTCAGTGTATGGCATTTCCTTCCCCTTGCCACAGGCACCTGGGAGCTAGTCTGCACGTGGAGAAAGACTTTCCCGGGGGAAGCCGGTTTTTGTCAAACGGGTCCCAGTGCTCTGCTCCTCTCTTTTCACTCCTGCTGCCAGAAGCCCAGGGAGGATGGGAGGGCTTAGAACATGGCTAGGCACTGTGGTTTTTTCCAGAGAAGTGGAGGGCATTTGCTTTACCTTGCCACAACCACTTGGGATAGTGTGTGTACCTAAGGAAAACTGTTTCGGTGGGAAGCCGGCTTTTTGCAAAGGGGTCTCAGGGCCGTGGGCCTTGGGTGTCCCTCCGGCTCCCCAAAGCACAGGGACGAGGTGAGGAGCTTAGACCGTGCCTGGGCAATGTTGTTTCTTACACCTGGGTGTGTGGCATTTTATTGACCTGGCTACCCCCACTTGGGATAGGTTTTCCACAGCAAGCACCTCTTTTTCGTCGGAAGCCGTTTTTGCCTCAGGGTCTCCGGGCTGTGTTCGTTGGGGTTGAACTCATGCTAGCAAAACTGCCGGGATGAGGGAAGGGTTCAGACTGTACCTGGGCCCTGTGGTCTCTTCCAGGTCAGTGTATGGCATTTCCTTCCCCTTGCCACAGGCACCTGGGAGCTAGTCTGCACGTGGAGAAAGACTTTCCCGGGGGAAGCCGGTTTTTGTCAAACGGGTCCCAGTGCTCTGCTCCTCTCTTTTCACTCCTGCTGCCAGAAGCCCAGGGAGGATGGGAGGGCTTAGAACATGGCTAGGCACTGTGGTTTTTTCCAGAGAAGTGGAGGGCATTTGCTTTACCTTGCCACAACCACTTGGGATAGTGTGTGTACCTAAGGAAAACTGTTTCGGTGGGAAGCCGGCTTTTTGCAAAGGGGTCTCAGGGCCGTGGGCCTCGGGTGTCCCTCCGGCTCCCCAAAGCACAGGGACGAGGTGAGGAGCTTAGACCGTGCCTGGGCAATGTTGTTTCTTACACCTGGGTGTGTGGCATTTTGTTGACCTGGCTACCACCACTTGGGATAGGTTTTCCACAGGAAGCACCTCTTTTTCGTCGGAAGCCGTTTTTGCCTCAGGGTCTCCGGGCTGTGTTCGTTGGGGTTGAACTCATGCTAGCAAAACTGCCGGGATGAGGGAAGGGTTCAGACTGTGCCTGGGCCCTGTGGTCTCTTCCAGGTCAGTGTATGGCATTTCCTTCCCCTTGCCACAGGCACCTGGGAGCATGTCTGCACGTGGAGAAAGACTTTCCCGTGGGAAGCCGGTTTTTGTCAAACGGGTCCCAGTGCTCTGCTCCTCTCTTTTCACTCCTGCTGCCAGAAACCCAGGGAGGACGAGAGGGCTTGGAACATGGCTGGGCACTGTGGTTTCTTCCAGAGAAGTGGAGGGCATTTGCTTTACCTTGCCACAACCACTTGGGATAGGGTGTGCACCTCAGGAAAACTCTTTCCGTGGGAAGCCGGCTTTTTGCAAAGGGGTCTCAGGGCCGTGGGCCTCGGGTGTCCCTCCGGCTCCCCAAAGCACAGGGACGAGTTGTGGGGTTTAGACCGTGCCTGGGCAATGTTGTTTCTTACACCTGGGTGTGTGGCATTTCGTTGACCTGGCTACTCCCACTTGGGATAGGTTTTCCACAGCAAGCACCTTTTGTTCGTCGGAAACCGTTTTTGCCCCAGTGGTCTCCGGGCTGTGTTCGTTGGGGTTGAACTCCTGCTAGCAAAACCGCCGGGATGAGGGAAGGGTTCAGACTGTGCCTGGGCCCTGTGGTCTCTTCCAGGTCAGTGTATGGCATTTCCTTCCCCTTGCCACAGGCACCTGGGAGCTAGTCTGCACGTGGAGAAAGACTTTCCCGTGGGAAGCCGGTTTTTGTCAAACGGGTCCCAGTGCCCTGCTCCTCTCTTTTCACTCCTGCTGCCAGAAGCCCAGGGAGGATGGGAGGGCTTAGAACATGGCTGGGCACTGTGGTTTCTTCCAGAGAAGGGGAGGGCATTTTCATTACCTTGCCACAACCACTTGGGATAGGGTCTGCACCTCTGGAAAACTGTTTCCGTGGGAAGCAGGCTTTTTGCAAAGGGGTCTCAGGGCCATGGACCTCGGGTGTCCCTCCGGCTCCCCAAAGCACAGGGACGAGGTGAGGGGCTTAGACCGTGCCTGGGCAATGTTGTTTCTTACATCTGGGTGTGTGGCATTTTGTTGAACCTGGCTACACCCACTTGGGATAGGTTTTCCACAGCAAGCACCTCTTGTTCGTCGGAAGCCGTTTTTGCCTCAGGGACTCCGGGCTGTGTTCGTTGGGGTTGAACTCATGCTAGCAAAACTGCCGGGATGAGGGAAGGGTTCAGACTGTGCCTGGGCCCTGTGGTCTCTTCCAGGTCAGTGTATGGCATTTCCTTCCCCTTGCCACAGGCACCTGGGAGCATGTCTGCACGTGGAGAAAGACTTTCCCGTGGGAAGCCGGTTTTTCTCAAACGGGTCCCAGTGCCCTGCTCCTCTCTTTCCACTCGTGCTGCCAGAAGCCCAGGGAGGATGGGAGGGCTTAGAACATGGCTGGGCACTGTGGTTTCTTCCAGGGAAGTGGAGGGCATTTGCATTACCTTGCCACAACCACTTGGGATAGGGTGTGCACCTCAGGAAAACTGTTCCCGTGGGAAGCCGGCTTTTTGCAAAGGAGTCTCAGGGTCGTGGGCCTCGGGTGTCCCGCCGGCTCCCCAAAGCACAGGGACGAGGTGAGGGGCTTAGACCGTGCCTGGGCAATGTTGTTTCTTACACCTGGGTGTGTGGCATTTCGTTGACCTGGCTACTCCCACTTGGGATAGGTTTTGCACAGCAAGCACCTCTTGTTCGTCGGAAGCCGTTTTTGCCCCAGGGGACTCGGGGCTGTGTTCGTTGGGGTTGAACTCCTGCTAGCAAAACCGCCGGATGAGGGAAGGGTTCAGTCTGTGCCTGGGCCCTGTGGTCTCTTCCAGGTCAGTGTATGTCATTTCCTTCCCCTTGCCACAGGCACCTGGGAGCATGTCTGCACGTGGAGAAAGACTTTCCCGTGGGAAGCCGGTTTTTGTCAAACGCGTCCCAGTGCTCTGCTCCTCTCTTTTCACTCCTGCTGCCAGAAGCCAGGGAGGATGGGAGGGCTTAGAACATGGCTGGGCACTGTGGTTTCTTCCAGAGAAGTGGGGGGCATTTGCTTTACCTTGCCACAACCACTTGGGATACGGTCTGCCCCTCAGGAAAACTCTTTCCGTGGGAAGCCGGCTTTTGGCAAAGTGTTCTCAGGGCCGTGGGGATCGGCTTTCCCTCCGGTCCCCAAAGCACAGGGACAGGGTGAGGGGCTTAGACCATGCCTGGGCAATGTTATTTCTTACACCTGGGTGTGTGGCATTTTGTTGACCTGGCTACCCCCACTTGGGATAGGTTTTCCAGTCAAGCACCTCTTGTTCGTCGGAAGCCGTTTTTGCCTCAGGGTCTCCGGGCTGTGTTCGTTTGGGTTGAACTCCTGCTAGCAAAACCGCCGGGATGAGGGAAGGGTTCAGACTGTGCCTGGGCCCTGTGGTCTCTTCCATGTCAGTGTATGGCATTTCCTTCCCCTTGCCACAGGCACCTGGGAGCTAGTCTGCACGTGGAGAAAGACTTTCCCGGGGGAAGCCGGTTTTTGTCAAACGGGTCCCAGTGCTCTGCTCCTCTCTTTTCACTCCTGCTGCCAGAAGCCCAGGGAGGATGGGAGGGCTTAGAACATGGCTAGGCACTGTGGTTTTTTCCAGAGAAGTGGAGGGCATTTGCTTTACCTTGCCACAACCACTTGGGATAGTGTGTGTACCTAAGGAAAACTGTTTCGGTGGGAAGCCGGCTTTTTGCAAAGGGGTCTCAGGGCCGTGGGCCTCGGGTGTCCCTCCGGCTCCCCAAAGCACAGGGACGAGGTGAGGAGCCTAGACCGTGCCTGGGCAATGTTGTTTCTTACACCTGGGTGTGTGGCATTTTGTTGACCTGGCTACCCCCACTTGGGATAGGTTTTCCACAGCAAGCACCTCTTGTTCGACTGAAGCCGTTTTTGCCTCAGGGTCTCCGGGCTGTGTTCGTTGGGGTTGAACTCCTGCTAGCAAAACTGCCGGGATGAGGGAAGGGTTCAGACTGTGTCTGGGCCCTGTGGTCTGTTCCAGGTCAGTGTATGGCATTTCCTTACCCTTGCCACAGGCACCTGGGAGAATGTCTGCACGTGGAGAAAGACTGTCCCGTGGGAAGCCGATTTTTGTCAAACGGGTCCCAGTGCCCTGGTCCTCTCTTTTCACTCCTGTTGCCAGAAGCCCTGGGAGGATGGGAGGGCTTAGAACATGGCTGGGCACTGTGGTTTCTTCCAGAAAAGCGGAGGGCATTTGCTTTACCTTGCCACAACCACTTGTGAGAGGGTCTGCACCTCAGGAAAACTGTTTCCGTGGGAAGCCGGCTTTTTGCTAAGGGGTCTCAGGGCCGTGGGCCTCGGGTGTCCCTCCGGCTCCCCAAAGCACAGGGACGAGGTGAGGGGCTTGGACGGTGCCTGGGCAATGTTGTTTCTTACACCTGGGTGTGTGGCACTTTGTTGACCTGGCTACCCCCTTGGGATAGGTTTTCCACAGCAAGCACCTCTTGTTCGTCGGAAGCCGTTTTTGCCCCAGGGGTCTCCGGGCTGTGTTCGTTGGGGTTGAACTCCTGCTAGCAAAACCGTCGGGATGAGGGAGGGGTTCAGACTGTGCCTGGGCCCTGTGGTCTCTTCCAGGTCAGTGTATGGCATTTCCTTCCCCTTGCCACAGGCACCTGGGAGCATGTCTGCACGTGGAGAAAGACTTTCCCGTGGGAAGCCGGTTTTTGTCAAACGGGTCCCAGTGCTCTGCTCCTCTCTTTTCACTCCTGCTGCCTGAAGCCCAGGGAGGATGGGAGGGCTTAGAACATGGCTGGGCACTGTGGTTTCTTCCAGAGAAGTGGAGGGCATTTGCTTTACCTTGCCACAACCACTTGGGATAGGGTCTGCACCTCAGGAAAACTGTTTCCGTGGGAAGCCGGCTTTTTGAAAAGGGGTCTCAGGGCCGAGGGGCTTGGCTGTCCCTCCGGCTCCCCAAAGCACAGGGACGAGGTATGGGGCTTAGACCGTGCCTGGGCAATGTTGTTTCTTACACCTGGGTGTGTGGCATTTTGTTGACCTGGCTACTCCCACTTGGGATAGGTTTTCCACAGCAAGCACCTCTTGTTCGTCGGAAGCCGTTTTTGCCTCAGGCTCTCCGAGCTGTGTTCGTTGGGGTTGAACTCCTGATAGCAAAACTGCCGGGATGAGGGAAGGGTTCAGACTGTGCCTGGGCCCTGTGGTCTCTTCCAGGTCAGTGTATGGCATTTCCTTCACCTTGCCACAGGCACTGGGAAGCATGTCTGCACGTGGAGAAGGACTTCCTCGTGGGAAGCCGGTTTCTGTCAAAGAGTCCCAGTGCTGTGCTCCTCTCTTTTCTCTCCTGCTGCCAGAAGCCCAGTGAGGAGGGGAGGGCTTAGAACATGGCTGGGCACTGGGGTTTCTTCCAGAGAAGTGGAGGGCATTTGCTTTACCTTGCCACAACCACTTGGGATACGGTCTGCACCTCAGGAAAACTCTTTCCGTGGGAAGCCGGCTTTTTGCAAAGTGTTCTCACGGCCGTGGGGATCGGCTTTCCCTCCGGCTCCCCAAAGCGCAGGGACAGGGTGAGGGGCTTAGATCATGCCCGGGCAATGTTATTTCTTACACCTGGGTGTGTGGCATTTTGTTGACCTGGCTACCCCCACTTGGGATAGGTTTTCCAGTCAAGCACCTCTTGTTCGTCGGAAGCCGTTTTTGCCTCAGGGTCTCCGGGCTGTGTTCGTTTGGGTTGAACTCCTGTTAGCAAAACCGCCGGGATGAGGGAAGGGTTCAGACTGTGCCTGGGCCCTGTGGTCTCTTCCAGGTCAGTGTATGGCATTTCCTTCCCCTTGCCACAGGCACCTGGGAGCTAGTCTGCACGTGGAGAAAGACTTTCCCGGGGGAAGCCGGTTTTTGTCAAACGGGTCCCAGTGCTCTGCTCCTCTCTTTTCACTCCTGCTGCCAGAAGCCCAGGGAGGATGGGAGGGCTTAGAACATGGCTAGGCACTGTGGTTTTTTCCAGAGAAGTGGAGGGCATTTGCTTTACCTTGCCACAACCACTTGGGATAGTGTGTGTACCTAAGGAAAACTGTTTCGGTGGGAAGCCGGCTTTTTGCAAAGGGGTCTCAGGGCCGTGGGCCTTGGGTGTCCCTCCGGCTCCCCAAAGCACAGGGACGAGGTGAGGAGCTTAGACCGTGCCTGGGCAATGTTGTTTCTTACACCTGGGTGTGTGGCATTTTATTGACCTGGCTACCCCCACTTGGGATAGGTTTTCCACAGCAAGCACCTCTTTTTCGTCGGAAGCCGTTTTTGCCTCAGGGTCTCCGGGCTGTGTTCGTTGGGGTTGAACTCCTGCTAGCAAAACTGCCGGGATGAGGGAAGGGTTCAGACTGTACCTGGGCCCTGTGGTCTCTTCCAGGTCAGTGTATGGCATTTCCTTCCCCTTGCCACAGGCACCTGGGAGCTAGTCTGCACGTGGAGAAAGACTTTCCCGGGGGAAGCCGGTTTTTGTCAAACGGGTCCCAGTGCTCTGCTCCTCTCTTTTCACTCCTGCTGCCAGAAGCCCAGGGAGGATGGGAGGGCTTAGAACATGGCTAGGCACTGTGGTTTTTTCCAGAGAAGTGGAGGGCATTTGCTTTACCTTGCCACAACCACTTGGGATAGTGTGTGTACCTAAGGAAAACTGTTTCGGTGGGAAGCCGGCTTTTTGCAAAGGGGTCTCAGGGCCGTGGGCCTCGGGTGTCCCTCCGGCTCCCCAAAGCACAGGGACGAGGTGAGGGGCTTAGACCGTGCCTGGGCAATGTTGTTTCTTACACCTGGGTGTGTGGCATTTTGTTGACCTGGCTACCACCACTTGGGATAGGTTTTCCACAGGAAGCACCTCTTTTTCGTCGGAAGCCGTTTTTGCCTCAGGGTCTCCGGGCTGTGTTCGTTGGGGTTGAACTCATGCTAGCAAAACTGCCGGGATGAGGGAAGGGTTCAGACTGTGCCTGGGCCCTGTGGTCTCTTCCAGGTCAGTGTATGGCATTTCCTTCCCCTTGCCACAGGCACCTGGGAGCATGTCTGCACGTGGAGAAAGACTTTCCCGTGGGAAGCCGGTTTTTGTCAAACGGGTCCCAGTGCTCTGCTCCTCTCTTTTCACTCCTGCTGCCAGAAACCCAGGGAGGACGAGAGGGCTTGGAACATGGCTGGGCACTGTGGTTTCTTCCAGAGAAGTGGAGGGCATTTGCTTTACCTTGCCACAACCACTTGGGATAGGGTGTGCACCTCAGGAAAACTCTTTCCGTGGGAAGCCGGCTTTTTGCAAAGGGGTCTCAGGGCCGTGGGCCTCGGGTGTCCCTCCGGCTCCCCAAAGCACAGGGACGAGTTGTGGGGTTTAGACCGTGCCTGGGCAATGTTGTTTCTTACACCTGGGTGTGTGGCATTTCGTTGACCTGGCTACTCCCACTTGGGATAGGTTTTCCACAGCAAGCACCTTTTGTTCGTCGGAAACCGTTTTTGCCCCAGTGGTCTCCGGGCTGTGTTCGTTGGGGTTGAACTCCTGCTAGCAAAACCGCCGGGATGAGGGAAGGGTTCAGACTGTGCCTGGGCCCTGTGGTCTCTTCCAGGTCAGTGTATGGCATTTCCTTCCCCTTGCCACAGGCACCTGGGAGCTAGTCTGCACGTGGAGAAAGACTTTCCCGTGGGAAGCCGGTTTTTGTCAAACGGGTCCCAGTGCCCTGCTCCTCTCTTTTCACTCCTGCTGCCAGAAGCCCAGGGAGGATGGGAGGGCTTAGAACATGGCTGGGCACTGTGGTTTCTTCCAGAGAAGGGGAGGGCATTTTCATTACCTTGCCACAACCACTTGGGATAGGGTCTGCACCTCTGGAAAACTGTTTCCGTGGGAAGCAGGCTTTTTGCAAAGGGGTCTCAGGGCCATGGACCTCGGGTGTCCCTCCGGCTCCCCAAAGCACAGGGACGAGGTGAGGGGCTTAGACCGTGCCTGGGCAATGTTGTTTCTTACATCTGGGTGTGTGGCATTTTGTTGAACCTGGCTACACCCACTTGGGATAGGTTTTCCACAGCAAGCACCTCTTGTTCGTCGGAAGCCGTTTTTGCCTCAGGGACTCCGGGCTGTGTTCGTTGGGGTTGAACTCATGCTAGCAAAACTGCCGGGATGAGGGAAGGGTTCAGACTGTGCCTGGGCCCTGTGGTCTCTTCCAGGTCAGTGTATGGCATTTCCTTCCCCTTGCCACAGGCACCTGGGAGCATGTCTGCACGTGGAGAAAGACTTTCCCGTGGGAAGCCGGTTTTTCTCAAACGGGTCCCAGTGCCCTGCTCCTCTCTTTCCACTCGTGCTGCCAGAAGCCCAGGGAGGATGGGAGGGCTTAGAACATGGCTGGGCACTGTGGTTTCTTCCAGGGAAGTGGAGGGCATTTGCATTACCTTGCCACAACCACTTGGGATAGGGTGTGCACCTCAGGAAAACTGTTCCCGTGGGAAGCCGGCTTTTTGCAAAGGAGTCTCAGGGTCGTGGGCCTCGGGTGTCCCGCCGGCTCCCCAAAGCACAGGGACGAGGTGAGGGGCTTAGACCGTGCCTGGGCAATGTTGTTTCTTACACCTGGGTGTGTGGCATTTCGTTGACCTGGCTACTCCCACTTGGGATAGGTTTTCCACAGCAAGCACCTCTTGTTCGTCGGAAGCCGTTTTTGCCCCAGGGGACTCGGAGCTGTGTTCGTTGGGGTTGAACTCCTGCTAGCAAAACCGCCGGATGAGGGAAGGGTTCAGTCTGTGCCTGGGCCCTGTGGTCTCTTCCAGGTCAGTGTATGTCATTTCCTTCCCCTTGCCACAGGCACCTGGGAGCATGTCTGCACGTGGAGAAAGACTTTCCCGTGGGAAGCCGGTTTTTGTCAAACGCGTCCCAGTGCTCTGCTCCTCTCTTTTCACTCCTGCTGCCAGAAGCCAGGGAGGATGGGAGGGCTTAGAACATGGCTGGGCACTGTGGTTTCTTCCAGAGAAGTGGAGGGCATTTGCTTTACCTTGCCACAACCACTTGGGATACGGTCTGCCCCTCAGGAAAACTCTTTCCGTGGGAAGCCGGCTTTTGGCAAAGTGTTCTCAGGGCCGTGGGGATCGGCTTTCCCTCCGGTCCCCAAAGCACAGGGACAGGGTGAGGGGCTTAGACCATGCCTGGGCAATGTTATTTCTTACACCTGGGTGTGTGGCATTTTGTTGACCTGGCTACCCCCACTTGGGATAGGTTTTCCAGTCAAGCACCTCTTGTTCGTCGGAAGCCGTTTTTGCCTCAGGGTCTCCGGGCTGTGTTCGTTTGGGTTGAACTCCTGCTAGCAAAACCGCCGGGATGAGGGAAGGGTTCAGACTGTGCCTGGGCCCTGTGGTCTCTTCCATGTCAGTGTATGGCATTTCCTTCCCCTTGCCACAGGCACCTGGGAGCTAGTCTGCACGTGGAGAAAGACTTTCCCGGGGGAAGCCGGTTTTTGTCAAACGGGTCCCAGTGCTCTGCTCCTCTCTTTTCACTCCTGCTGCCAGAAGCCCAGGGAGGATGGGAGGGCTTAGAACATGGCTAGGCACTGTGGTTTTTTCCAGAGAAGTGGAGGGCATTTGCTTTACCTTGCCACAACCACTTGGGATAGTGTGTGTACCTAAGGAAACTGTTTCGGTGGGAAGCCGGCTTTTTGCAAAGGGGTCTCAGGGCCGTGGGCCTCGGGTGTCCCTCCGGCTCCCCAAAGCACAGGGACGAGGTGAGGAGCCTAGACCGTGCCTGGGCAATGTTGTTTCTTACACCTGGGTGTGTTGCATTTTGTTGACCTGGCTACCCCCACTTGGGATAGGTTTTCCACAGCAAGCACCTCTTGTTCGACTGAAGCCGTTTTTGCCTCAGGGTCTCCGGGCTGTGTTCGTTGGGGTTGAACTCCTGCTAGTAAAACTGCCGGGATGAGGGAAGGGTTCAGACTGTGTCTGGGCCCTGTGGTCTGTTCCAGGTCAGTGTATGGCATTTCCTTCCCCTTGCCACAGGCACCTGGGAGCATGTCTGTACGTGGAGAAAGACTGTCCCGTGGGAAGCCGATTTTTGTCAAACGGGTCCCAGTGTCCTGGTCCTCTCTTTTCACTCCTGTTGCCAGAAGCCCTGGGAGGATGGGAGGGCTTTGAACATGGCTGGGCACTGTGGTTTCTTCCAGAAAAGCGGAGGGCATTTGCTTTACCTTGCCACAACCACTTGTGAGAGGGTCTGCACCTCAGGAAAACTGTTTCCGTGGGAAGCCGGCTTTTTGCTAAGGGGTCTCAGGGCCGTGGGCCTCGGGTGTCCCTCCGGCTCCCCAAAGCACAGGGACGAGGTGAGGGGCTTGGACGGTGCCTGGGCAATGTTGTTTCTTACACCTGGGTGTGTGGCACTTTGTTGACCTGGCTACCCCCTTGGGATAGGTTTTCCACAGCAAGCACCTCTTGTTCGTCGGAAGCCGTTTTTGCCCCAGGGGTCTCCGGGCTGTGTTCGTTGGGGTTGAACTCCTGCTAGCAAAACCGTCGGGATGAGGGAGGGGTTCAGACTGTGCCTGGGCCCTGTGGTCTCTTCCAGGTCAGTGTATGGCATTTCCTTCCCCTTGCCACAGGCACCTGGGAGCATGTCTGCACGTGGAGAAAGACTTTCCCGTGGGAAGCCGGTTTTTGTCAAACGGGTCCCAGTGCTCTGCTCCTCTCTTTTCACTCCTGCTGCCTGAAGCCCAGGGAGGATGGGAGGGCTTAGAACATGGCTGGGCACTGTGGTTTCTTCCAGAGAAGTGGAGGGCATTTGCTTTACCTTGCCACAACCACTTGGGATAGGGTCTGCACCTCAGGAAAACTGTTTCCGTGGGAAGCCGGCTTTTTGAAAAGGGGTCTCAGGGCCGAGGGGCTTGGCTGTCCCTCCGGCTCCCCAAAGCACAGGGACGAGGTATGGGGCTTAGACCGTGCCTGGGCAATGTTGTTTCTTACACCTGGGTGTGTGGCATTTTGTTGACCTGGCTACTCCCACTTGGGATAGGTTTTCCACAGCAAGCACCTCTTGTTCGTCGGAAGCCGTTTTTGCCTCAGGCTCTCCGAGCTGTGTTCGTTGGGGTTGAACTCCTGATAGCAAAACTGCCGGGATGAGGGAAGGGTTCAGACTGTGCCTGGGCCCTGTGGTCTCTTCCAGGTCAGTGTATGGCATTTCCTTCACCTTGCCACAGGCACTGGGAAGCATGTCTGCACGTGGAGAAGGACTTCCTCGTGGGAAGCCGGTTTCTGTCAAAGAGTCCCAGTGCTGTGCTCCTCTCTTTTCTCTCCTGCTGCCAGAAGCCCAGTGAGGAGGGGAGGGCTTAGAACATGGCTGGGCACTGGGGTTTCTTCCAGAGAAGGGGATGGCATTTGCTTTCCCTTGCCACCACCCCTTGGGATAGGGTCTGCACCTCAGGAAAGCTGTTTCCTTGGGAAGCCGGCTTTCTGCCCCACGGGCCTCAGGGCCATGGGCCTCGGGGGTCCCTCCAGATCCCCAAAGCACAGGGACGAGGTGAGGGGCTTAGACCATGCCTGGGCAATGTTGTTTCATCCACCTGGGTGTGTGGCATTTTGTTGACCTGGCTACCCCCACTTGGGATAGGTTTTCCACAGCAAGAGCATATTGTTTGTCGGAAGCCGTTTGGGCCCCAGGGGTCTCCGGGCTCTGTTCGTTGGGTTTGAACTCCTGCTAGCAAAACCTCCGGGATGAGGGAAGGGCTCAGACTGTGCCTGGGCCCTGTGGTCTCTTCCAGGTCAGTGTATGGCATTTCTTTCACCTTGCCACAGGCACTGGGGAGAATTTCTGCACGTGGAGAAGGACTTTCCCGTGGGAAGCCGGTTTTTGTCAAACGGGTCCCAGTGCTCTGCTCCTCTCTTTTCACTCCTGCTGCAAGAAGCCCAGGGAGGATGGGAGGACTTAGAACATGGCTGGGCACTGTGGTTTTTTCCAGAGAGGTGGAGGGCATTTGCTTTACCTTGCCAAAACCACTTGGGATAGGGTGTGCACCTCAGGAAAACTGTTTCCGTGGGAAGCCGGCTTTTTGCAAAGGGGTCTCAGGACCGTGGGGCTCGGCTGTCCCTCCGGCTCCGCAAAGCACAGGGACGAAGTGAGGGGCTTAGACCATGCCTGGGCAATGTTGTTTCTTACACCTTGGTGTGTGGCATTTTGTTGACCTGGCTACCCCCACTTGGGATAGGTTTTCCACAGCAAGCACCTCTTGTTCCTCGGAAGCCCTTTTTGCCCCAGGGGTCTCCGGCCTGTGTTCGTTGGTGTTGAACTCCTGCTAGCAAAACCGCCGGGATGAGGGAAGGGTTCAGACTGTGCCTGGGCCCTGTGGTCTCTTCCAGGTGAGTGTATGGCATTTCCTTCCCCTTGCCACAGGCACCTGGGAGCATGTCTGCACGTGGAGAAAGACTTTCCCGGGGGAAGCCGGTTTTTGTCAAACGGGTCCAAGTGCCCTGCTCTTGTCTTTTCACTCCTGCTGCCAGAAGCCCAGGGAGGATGGGAGGGCTTAGAACATGGCTGGGCACTGTGGTTTCTTCCAGAGAAGTGGAGGGCATTTGCTTTTCCTTGCCACAACCACTTGTGATAGGGTGTGCACCAGGGGAAAACTGTTTCTGTGGGAAGCCGGCTTTTTGCAAAGGGGTCTCAATGCCGTTGGCCTCGGCTGTCCCTCCGGCTCCCCAAAGCACAGGGACGAGGTGAGGGGCTTGGACCGTGCCTGGGCAATGTTGTTTCTTATACCTGGGTGTGTGGCGTTTTGTTCACCTATCTACCCCACTTGGGATAGGTTTTCCACAGCAAGCACCTCTTGTTCGTCGGAAGGCGTTTTTGCCCCAGGGGTCTCCGGGCTGTGTTCGTTGGGGTTGAACTCCTGCTGGCAAAACCGCCGGGATGAGGGAAGTGTTCAGACTGTGCCTGGGCCCTGTGGTCTCTTCCAGGTCAGTGTATGGCATTTCCTTCCCCTTGCCACAGGCACCTGGGAGCATGTCTGCACGTGGAGAAAGACTTTCCCGAGGGAAGCCGGTTTTTGTCAAACGGGCCCTACTGCCCTGCTCCTCTCTTTTCACTCCTGCTGCCAGAAGCCCAGGGAGGATGGGAGGGCTTAGAACATGGCTCGCACTGTGGTTTCTTCCAGAGAAGTGGAGGGCATTTGCATTACCTTGCCACAACCACTTGGGATAGGGTGTGCACCTCAGGAAAACTGTTTCCGTGGGAAGCCGGCTTTTTGCAAAGGGGACTCAGGACCGTGGGGCTCGGCTGTCCCTCCGGCTCCCCAAAGCACAGGGACGAGGTGAGGGGCTTAGACCGTGCCTGGGCAATGTTGTTTCTTACACCTGGGTGTGTGGCATTTCGTTGACCTGGCTACTCCCACTTGGGATAGGTTTTCCACAGCAAGCACCTCTTGTTCGTCGGAAGCCGTTTTTGCCCCAGGTCTCCGGGCTGTGTTCGTTGGGGTTGAACTCCTGCTAGCAAAACCGCCGGGATGAGGGAAGGGTTCAGACTGTGCCTGGGCCCTGTGGACTCTTCTAGGTCAGTGTATGGCATTTCCTTCCCCTTGCCACAGGCACCTGGGAGCATGTCTGCACGTGGAGAAAGACTTTCGCGTGGGAAGCCGGTTTTTGTCCAACGGGTCCCAGTGCTCTGCTCCTCTCTTTTCACTCCTGCTGCCAGAAGCCCAGGGAGGATGGGAGGGGTTAGAACATGGCTGGGCACTGTGGTTTCTTCCAGAGAAGTGGAGGGCATTTGCATTACCTTGCCACAACCACTTGGGATAGGGTGTGCACCTCAGGAAAACTGTTTCCGTGGGAAGCCGGCTTTTTGCAAAGGGGATTCAGGGCCATGGGCCTCGGGTGTCCCTCCGTCTCCCCAATGCACAGGGACGAGGTGAGGGGCTTAACCGTGCCTGGGCAATGTTGTTTCTTATACCTGGGTGTGTGGCGTTTTGTTCACCTATCTACCCCACTTGGGATAGGTTTTCCACAGCAAGCACCTCTTGTTCGTCGGAAGCCGTTTTTGCCCCAGGGGTCTCCAGACTGTGTTCGTTGGGGTTGAACTCCTGCTAGCAAAACCGCCGGGATGAGGGAAGGATTCAGACTGTGCCTGGGCCCTGTGGTCTCTTCCAGGTCAGTGTATGGCATTTCCTTCCCCTTGCCACAGGCACCTGGGAGCGTGTCTGCACGGGAGAAAGACTTTCCCGTGGGAAGCCGGTTTTTGTCAAACGGGTCCCAGTGCCCTGCTCCTCTCTTTTCACTCCTGCTGCCAGAAGCCCAGGGAGGATGGGAGGGCTTAGAACATGGCTGGGCACTGTGGTTTCTTCCAGAGAAGTGGAGGGCATTTGCTTTACCTTGCCACAACCACTTGGGAGAGGGTCTGTACCTCAGGAAAAGTGTTTCCGAGGGAAGCCGGCTTTTTGCAAAGGGGTCTCAGGGCCGTGGGGCTGGGCTGTCCCTCCGGCTCCCCAAAGCACAGGGACGAGGTAAGGGGCTTAGACCGTGCCTGGGCAATGTTGTTTCTTACACCTGGGTGTGTTGCATTTTGTTGACCTGGCTACCCCCACTTGGGATAGGTTTTCCAGTCAAGCATCTCTTGTTCGTCGGAAGCCGTTTTTGCCTCAGGGTCTCCGGGCTGTGTTCATTGGGGTTGAACTCCTGCTAGCAAAACTACCGGGATGAGGGAAGGGTTCAGACTGTGCCTGGACCCTGTGGTCTCTTCCAGGACAGTGTATGGCATTTCCTTCCCCTTGCCATGGGCACCTGGAGGCATGTCTGCACGTGGAGAAAGACTTTCCCGTGGGAAGCCGGTTTTTGTCAAACGGGTCCCAGTGCCCTGCTCCTCTCTTTTCACTCCTGCTGCCAGAAGCCCAGGGAGGATGGGAGGGCTTAGAACATGGCTGGGCACTGTGGTTTCTTCCAGAGAACTGGAGGGCATTTGCTTTACCTTGCTACAACCACTTGGGATAGGGTGTGCACCTCAGGAAAACTGTTTCCGTGGGAAGCCGGCTTTTTGCAAAGGGGTCTCAGGGCCGTGGGCCTCGGCTGTCCCTCCGGCTCCCCAAAGCACAGGGACGAGGTGAGGGGCTTAGACCGTGCCTGGGCAATGTTGTTTCTTACACCTGGGTGTGTGGCATTTCGTTGACCTGGCTACTCCCACGTGGGATAGGTTTTACACAGCAAGCACCTCTTGTTCGTTGGAAGCCCTTTTTGCCCCAGGGGTCTCCGGGCTGTGTTCGTTGGGGTTGAACTCCTGCTAGCAAAACTGCCGGGATGAGGGAAGGGTTCAGACTGTGCCTGGGCCCTGTGGTCTCTTCCAGGTCAGTGTATGGCATTTCCTTCCCCTTGCCACAGGCACCTGGGAGCATGTCTGCACGTGGAGAAAGACTTTCCCGTGGGAAGCCGGTTTTTGACAAACGGGTCCCAGTGCCCTGCTCCTCTCTTTTCACTCCTGCTGCCAGAAGCCCAGGGAGGATCGGAGGGCTTAGAACATGGCTGGGCACTGTGGTTTCTTCCAGAGAAGTGGAGGGCCTTTGCTTTACCTTGCCACAACCACTTGTGAGAGGGTCTGCACATCAGGAAACTGTTTCTGTGGGAAGCCGGCTTTTTGCAAAGGGGTCTCAGGGCCGTGTGCCTTGGGGGTCCCTCCGGGTCTCCAAAGCATAGGGACGAGGAGAGGGGCTTAGACCATGCCAGGGCAATGTTGTTTCTTACACCTGGGTGTGTGGCATTTTGTTGACCTGGCTACACCCCTTGAGATAGGTTTTCCACAGCAAGCACCTATTGTTCGTCGGAAGCCGTTTTTGCCCCAGGGGTCTCCGGGATGTGTTCGTTGGGGTTGAACTCCTGCTAGCAAAACCGCCGGGATGAAGGAAGGGTTCAGACTGTGCCTGGGCCCTGTGGTCTCTTCCAGGTCAGTGTATGGCATTTCCTTCCCCTTGCCACAGGCACCTGGGAGCATGTCTGCACGTGGAGAAAGACTTTCCCGTGGGAAGCCGGTTTTTGTCAAACGGGTCCCAGTGCCCTGCTCCTCTCCTTTCAATCCTGCTGCCAGAAGCCCAGGGAGGATGGGAAGGCTTAGAACATGGCTGGGCACTGTGGTTTCTTCCAGAAAAGTGGAGGGCATTTGCTTTACCTGGCCACAACCACTTGGGAGAGGGTCTGTACCTCAGGAAAACTATTTCCGTGGGAAGCCGGCTTTTTGCAAAGGGTTCTCAGGGCCGTGGGCCTCGGCTGTCCCTCCGGCTCCCCAAAGAACAGGGACGAGGTGAGGGGCTTAGACCGTGCCTGGGCAATGTTGTTTCTTACACCTGGGTGTGTGGCGTTTTGTTCACCTATCTACCCCACTTGGGATAGGTTTTCCACAGAAAGCACCTCTTGTTCGACTGAAGCCGTTTTTGCCTCAGGGTCTCCGGGGTGTGTTCGTTGGGGTTGAACTCCTGCTAGCAAAACTGCCGGGATGAGGGAAGGGTTCAGACTGTGCCTGGGCCCTGTGGTCTCTTCCAGGTCAGTGTATGGCATTTCCTTCCCCTTGCCACAGGCACCTGAGAGCATGTCTGCACGTGGAGAAAGACTTTCCCGTGGGAAGCCGGTTTTTGTCCAACGGGTCCAAGTGCCCTGCTCCTGTCTTTTCACTCCTGCTGCCAGAAGCCCAGGGAGGATGGGAGGGCTTAGAACATGGCTGGGCAATGTGGTTTCTTCCAGAGAAGTGGAGGGCATTTGCATTACCTTGCCACTACCACTTGGGATAGGGTGTGCACCTCAGGAAAACTGTTTCCGTGGGAAGCTGGCTTTTTGCAAAGGGGTCTCAGGGCCGTGGGCCTCGGGTGTCCCTCCGACTCCCCAAAGCACAGGGACGAGGTGAGGGGCTTGGACCGTGCCTGGGCAATGTTGTTTCTTACACCTGGGTGTGTGGCATTTCGTTGACCTGGCTACTCCCACTTGGGGTAGGTTTTCCACAGCAAGCACCTCTTGTTCGTCGGAAGCCGTTTTTGCCTCAGGGGTCTCCAGACTGTGTTCGTTGTGGTTGAACTCCTGCTAGCAAAACCGCCGGGATGAGGGAAGGATTCAGACTGTGCCTGGGCCCTGTGGTCTCTTCCAGGTCAGTGTATGGCATTTCCTTCCCTTGCCACAGGCACCTGGGAGCATGTCTGCATGTGGAGAAAGACTTTCGCGTGGGAAGCCGGTTTTTGTCAAACGGGTCCCAGTGCCCTGCTCCTCTCTTTTCACTCCTGCTGCCAGAAGTCCAGGGAGGATGGGAGGGCTTAGAACATGGCTGGGCACTGTGGTTTCTTCCAGAGAAGTGGAGGGCATTTGCTTTACCTTGCTACAACCACTTGGGAGAGGGTCTGTACCTCAGGAAAAGTGTTTCCGAGGGAAGCCGGCTTTTTGCAAAGGGGTCTCAGGGCCGTGGGGCTGGGCTGTCCCTCCGGCTCTCCAAAGCACAGGGACGAGGTAAGGGGCTTAGACCGTGCCTGGGCAATGTTGTTTCTTACACCTGGGTGTGTTGCATTTTGTTGACCTGGCTACCCCCACTTGGGATAGGTTTTCCAGTCAAGCATCTCTTGTTCGTCGGAAGCCGTTTTTGCCTCAGGGTCTCCGGGCTGTGTTCATTGGGGTTGAACTCCTGCTAGCAAAACTACCGGGATGAGGGAAGGGTTCAGACTGTGCCTGGACCCTGTGGTCTCTTCCAGGACAGTGTATGGCATTTCCTTCCCCTTGCCATGGGCACCTGGAGGCATGTCTGCACGTGGAGAAAGACTTTCCCGTGGGAAGCCGGTTTTTGTCAAACGGGTCCCAGTGCTCTGCTCCTCTCTTTTCACTCGTGCTGCCAGAAGCCCAGGGAGGATGGGAGGGCTTAGAACATGGCTGGGCACTGTGGTTTCTTCCAGAGAAGTGGAGGGCATTTGTTTTACCTTGCCACAACCACTTGGGATAGGGTATGCACCTCAGGAAAACTGTTTTTCGTGGGGAGCCGGCTTTTTGCAAAGGGGTCTCAGGGCCGTGGGCCTCGGCTGTCCCTCCGGCTCCCCAAAGCACAGGGACGAGGTGAGGGGCATAGACCCTGCCTGAGCAATGTTTTTTCTTACACCTGGGTGTGTGGCATTTCGTTGACCTGGCTACTCCCACTTGGGATAGGTTTTCCACAGCAAGCACCTCTTTTTCGTTGGAAGCCCTTTTTGCCCCAGGGGTCTCCGGGCTCTGTTCGTTGGGGTTGAACTCCTGCTAGCAAAACCGCCGGGATGAGGGAAGGGTTCAGACTGTGCCTGGGCCCTGTGGTCTCTTCCAGGTCAGTGTATGGCATTTCCTTCCCCTTGCCACAGGCACCTGGGAGCATGTCTGCACGTGGAGAAAGACTTTCCCGTGGGAAGCCGGTTTTTCTCAAACGGGTCCCAGTGCCCTGCTCCTCTCTTTCCACTCCTGCTGCCAGAAGCCCAGGGAGGATGGGAGGGCTTAGAACATGGCTGGGCACTGTGGTTTCTTCCAGAGAAGTGGAGGGCATTTGCATTACCTTGCCACAACCACTTGGGATAGGGTGTGCACCTCAGGAAAACTGTTCCCGTGGGAAGCCGGCTTTTTCAAAGGGGTCTCAGGGCCGTGGGGCTCGGCTGTCCCTCCGGCTCCCCAAAGCACAGGGACAAGGTGAGGGGCTTAGACCGTGCCTGGGCAATGTTGTTTCTTACACCTGGGTGTGTGGCATTTCGTTGACCTGGCTACTCCCACTTGGGATAGGTTTTCCACAGCAAGCACCTCTTGTTCGTCGGAAGCCGTTTTTGCCCCAGGGCTCTCCGGGCTGTTCGTTGGGGTTGAACTCCTGCTAGCAAAACCGCCGGGATGAGGGAAGGGTTCAGACTGCCTGGGCCCTGTGGTCTCTTCCAGGTCAGTGTATGGCATTTCCTTCCCCTTGCCACAGGCACCTGGGAGCATGTCTGCACGTGGAGAAAGACTTTCCCGTGGGAAGCCGGTTTTTGTCCAACGGGTCCCAGTGCTCTTCTCCTCTCTTTTCACTCCTGCTGCCAGAAGCCCAGGGAGGATGGGAGGGCTTAGAACATGGCTGGGCACTGTGGTTTCTTCCAGAGAAGTGGAGGGCATTTGCATTACCTTGCCACAACCACTTGGGATAGGGTGTGCACCTCAGGAAATCTGTTTCCGTGGGAAGCCGGCTTTTTGCAAAGGGGTCTCAGGCCGTGGGCCTCGGCTGTCCCTCCGGCTCCCCAAAGCACAGGGACGAGGTGAGGGGCTTAGACCGTGCCTGGGCAATGTTGTTTCTTACACCTGGGTGTGTGGCATTTCGTTGACCTGGCTACTCCCACTTGGGATAGGTTTTCCACAGCAAGCACCTCTTGTTCGTCGGAAGCCGTTTTTGCCCCAGGGGTCTCCGGGCTGTGTTCGTTGGGGTTGAACTCCTGCTAGCAAAACCGCTGGGATGAGGGAAGGGTTCAGACTGTGCCTGGGCCCTGTGGTCTCTTCCAGGTCAGTGTATGGCATTTCCTTCCCCTTGCCGCAGGCACCTGGGAGCATGTCTGCACGTGGAGAAAGACTTTCCCGTGGGAAGCCGGTTTTTGTCAAACGGGTCCAAGTGCCCTGCTCCTCTCTTTTCACTCCTGCTGCCAGAAGCCCAGGGAGGATGGGAGGGCTTAGAACATGGCTGGCACCGTGGTTTCTTCCAGAGAAGTGGAGGGCTTTTGCATTACCTTGCCACAACCACTTGGGATAGGGTGTGCACCTCAGGAAAACTGTTTCTGTGGGAAGCCGGCTTTTTGCAAAGGGTTCTCTGGGTCGTGGGCCTCGGGTGTCCCTCCGGCTCCCCAAAGCACAGGGACGAGGTGAGGGGCTTAGTCCATGCCTGGGCAATGTTGTTTCTTACCCCTGGGTGTGTGGCATTTTGTTGACCTGGCTACCCCCACTTGGGATAGGTTTTCCACAGAAGCACCTCTTGTTCGTCGGAAGCCGTTTTTGCCCCAGGGGTCTCCGGGCTGTGTTCGTTGGGGTTGAACTCCTGCTAGCAAAACCGCTGGGATGAGGGAAGGGTTCAGACTGTGCCTGGGCCCTGTGGTCTCTTCCAGGTCAGTGTATGGCATTTCCTTCCCCTTGCCACAGGCACCTGGGAGCATGTCTGCACGTGGAGAAAGACTTTCCCGTGGGAAGCCGGTTTTTGTCAAACGGGTCCAAGTGCCCTGCTCCTGTCTTTTCACTCCTGCTGCCAGAAGCCCAGGGAGGATGGGAGGGCTTAGAACATGGTTGGGCACTGTGGTTTCTTCCATAGAAGTGGAGGGCATTTGCTTTACCTTGCCACAACCACTTGGGATAGGGTGTGCACCACAGGAAAACTGTTTCGGTGGGAAGCCAGCTTTTTGCAAAGGGGTCTCAGAGCCATGGGGCTCGGCTGTCCCTCCGGCTCCCCAAAGCTCAGGGACGAGGTGGGGGGCTTAGATCGTGCCTGGGCAATGTTGTTTCTTACACCTGGGTGTGTGGCATTTCGTTGACCTGGCTACTCCCACTTGGGATAGGTTTTCCACAGCAAGCACCTCTTGTTCGTCGGAAGCCGTTTTTGCCCCAGGGGTCTCCGGGCTGTGTTCGTTGGGGTTGAACTCCTGCTAGCAAAACCGCCGGGATGAGGGAAGGGTTCAGACTGTGCCTGGGCCCTGTGGTCTCTTCCAGGTCAGTGTATGGCATTTCCTTCCCCTTGCCACAGGCACCTGGGAGCATGTCTGCACGTGGAGAAAGACTTTCCCGTGGGAAGCCAGTTTTTGTCAAACGGGCCCTACTGCCCTGCTCCTCTCTTTTCACTCCTGCTGCCAGAAGCCCAGGGAGGATGGGAGGGCTTAGAACATGGCTGGCACCGTGGTTTCTTCCAGAGAAGTGGAGGGCATTTGCATTACCTTGCCACAACCACTTGGGATAGGGTGTGCACCTCAGGAAAACTGTTTCTGTGGGAAGCCGGCTTTTTGCAAAGGGTTCTCTGGGTCGTGGGCCTCGGGTGTCCCTCCGGCTCCCCAAAGCACAGGGACGAGGTGAGGGGCTTAGTCCATGCCTGGGCAATGTTGTTTCTTACCCCTGGGTGTGTGGCATTTTGTTGACCTGGCTACCCCCACTTGGGATAGGTTTTCCACAGAAGCACCTCTTGTTCGTCGGAAGCCGTTTTTGCCCCAGGGGTCTCCGGGCTGTGTTCGTTGGGGTTGAACTCCTGCTAGCAAAACCGCTGGGATGAGGGAAGGGTTCAGACTGTGCCTGGGCCCTGTGGTCTCTTCCAGGTCAGTGTATGGCATTTCCTTCCCCTTGCCACAGGCACCTGGGAGCATGTCTGCACGTGGAGAAAGACTTTCCCGTGGGAAGCCGGTTTTTGTCAAACGGGTCCAAGTGCCCTGCTCCTGTCTTTTCACTCCTGCTGCCAGAAGCCCAGGGAGGATGGGAGGGCTTAGAACATGGTTGGGCACTGTGGTTTCTTCCATAGAAGTGGAGGGCATTTGCTTTACCTTGCCACAACCACTTGGGATAGGGTGTGCACCACAGGAAAACTGTTTCGGTGGGAAGCCAGCTTTTTGCAAAGGGGTCTCAGAGCCATGGGGCTCGGCTGTCCATCCGGCTCCCCAAAGCTCAGGGACGAGGTGGGGGGCTTAGATCGTGCCTGGGCAATGTTGTTTCTTACACCTGGGTGTGTGGCATTTCGTTGACCTGGCTACTCCCACTTGGGATAGGTTTTCCACAGCAAGCACCTCTTGTTCGTCGGAAGCCGTTTTTGCCCCAGGGGTCTCCGGGCTGTGTTCGTTGGGGTTGAACTCCTGCTAGCAAAACCGCCGGGATGAGGGAAGGGTTCAGACTGTGCCTGGGCCCTGTGGTCTCTTCCAGGTCAGTGTATGGCATTTCCTTCCCCTTGCCACAGGCACCTGGGAGCATGTCTGCACGTGGAGAAAGACTTTCCCGTGGGAAGCCGGTTTTTGTCAAACGGGCCCTACTGCCCTGCTCCTCTCTTTTCACTCCTGCTGCCAGAAGCCCAGGGAGGATGGGAGGGCTTAGAACATGGCTCGCACTGTGGTTTCCTCCAGAGAAGTGGAGGGCATTTGCATTACCTTGCCACAACCACTTGGGATAGGGTGTGCACCTCAGGAAAACTGTTCCCGTGGGAAGCCGGCTTTTTGCAAAGGGGTCTCAGAGCCGTGGGGCTCGGCTGTCCCTCCGGCTCCCCAAAGCACAGGGACGAGGTGAGGGGCTTAGACCGTGCCTGGGCAATGTTGTTTCTTACACCTGGGTGTGTGGCATTTCGTTGACCTGGCTACTCCCACTTGGGATAGGTTTTCCACAGCAAGCACCTCTTGTTCGTCGGAAGCCGTTTTTGCCCCAGGTCTCCGGGCTGTGTTCGTTGGGGTTGAACTCCTGCTAGCAAAACCGCCGGGATGAGGGAAGGGTTCAGACTGTGCCTGGGCCCTGTGGACTCTTCTAGGTCAGTGTATGGCATTTCCTTCCCCTTGCCACAGGCACCTGGGAGCATGTCTGCACGTGGAGAAAGACTTTCGCGTGGGAAGCCGGTTTTTGTCCAACGGGTCCCAGTGCTCTGCTCCTCTCTTTTCACTCCTGCTGCCAGAAGCCCAGGGAGGATGGGAGGGGTTAGAACATGGCTGGGCACTGTGGTTTCTTCCAGAGAAGTGGAGGGCATTTGCATTACCTTGCCACAACCACTTGGGATAGGGTGTGCACCTCAGGAAAACTGTTTCCGTGGGAAGCCGGCTTTTTGCAAAGGGGATTCAGGGCCATGGGCCTCGGGTGTCCCTCCGTCTCCCCAATGCACAGGGACGAGGTGAGGGGCTTAACCGTGCCTGGGCAATGTTGTTTCTTATACCTGGGTGTGTGGCGTTTTGTTCACCTATCTACCCCACTTGGGATAGGTTTTCCACAGCAAGCACCTCTTGTTCGTCGGAAGCCGTTTTTGCCCCAGGGGTCTCCAGACTGTGTTCGTTGGGGTTGAACTCCTGCTAGCAAAACCGCCGGGATGAGGGAAGGATTCAGACTGTGCCTGGGCCCTGTGGTCTCTTCCAGGTCAGTGTATGGCATTTCCTTCCCCTTGCCACAGGCACCTGGGAGCGTGTCTGCACGGGAGAAAGACTTTCCCGTGGGAAGCCGGTTTTTGTCAAACGGGTCCCAGTGCCCTGCTCCTCTCTTTTCACTCCTGCTGCCAGAAGCCCAGGGAGGATGGGAGGGCTTAGAACATGGCTGGGCACTGTGGTTTCTTCCAGAGAAGTGGAGGGCATTTGCTTTACCTTGCCACAACCACTTGGGAGAGGGTCTGTACCTCAGGAAAATTGTTTCCGAGGGAAGCCGGCTTTTTGCAAAGGGGTCTCAGGGCCGTGGGGCTGGGCTGTCCCTCCGGCTCCCCAAAGCACAGGGACGAGGTAAGGGGCTTAGACCGTGCCTGGGCAATGTTGTTTCTTACACCTGGGTGTGTTGCATTTTGTTGACCTGGCTACCCCCACTTGGGATAGGTTTTCCAGTCAAGCATCTCTTGTTCGTCGGAAGCCGTTTTTGCCTCAGGGTCTCCGGGCTGTGTTCATTGGGGTTGAACTCCTGCTAGCAAAACTACCGGGATGAGGGAAGGGTTCAGACTGTGCCTGGACCCTGTGGTCTCTTCCAGGACAGTGTATGGCATTTCCTTCCCCTTGCCATGGGCACCTGGAGGCATGTCTGCACGTGGAGAAAGACTTTCCCGTGGGAAGCCGGTTTTTGTCAAACGGGTCCCAGTGCTCTGCTCCTCTCTTTTCACTCCTGCTGCCAGAAGCCCAGGGAGGATGGGAGGGCTTAGAACATGGCTGGGCACTGTGGTTTCTTCCAGAGAACTGGAGGGCATTTGCTTTACCTTGCTACAACCACTTGGGATAGGGTGTGCACCTCAGGAAAACTGTTTCCGTGGGAAGCCGGCTTTTTGCAAAGGGGTCTCAGGGCCGTGGGCCTCGGCTGTCCCTCCGGCTCCCCAAAGCACAGGGACGAGGTGAGGGGCTTAGACCGTGCCTGGGCAATGTTGTTTCTTACACCTGGGTGTGTGGCATTTCGTTGACCTGGCTACTCCCACGTGGGATAGGTTTTACACAGCAAGCACCTCTTGTTCGTTGGAAGCCCTGTTTGCCCCAGGGGTCTCCGGGCTGTGTTCGTTGGGGTTGAACTCCTGCTAGCAAAACTGCCGGGATGAGGGAAGGGTTCAGACTGTGCCTGGGCCCTGTGGTCTCTTCCAGGTCAGTGTATGGCATTTCCTTCCCCTTGCCACAGGCACCTGGGAGCATGTCTGCACGTGGAGAAAGACTTTCCCGTGGGAAGCCGGTTTTTGTCAAACGGGTCCCAGTGCCCTGCTCCTCTCTTTTCACTCCTGCTGCCAGAAGCCCAGGGAGGATCGGAGGGCTTAGAACATGGCTGGGCACTGTGGTTTCTTCCAGAGAAGTGGAGGGCCTTTGCTTTACCTTGCCACAACCACTTGTGAGAGGGTCTGCACATCAGGAAACTGTTTCTGTGGGAAGCCGGCTTTTTGCAAAGGGGTCTCAGGGCCGTGTGCCTCGGGGGTCCCTCCGGCTCTCCAAAGCATAGGGACGAGGTGAGGGGCTTAGACCATGCCAGGGCAATGTTGTTTCTTACACCTGGGTGTGTGGCATTTTGTTGACCTGGCTACCCCCCTTGAGATAGGTTTTCCACAGCAAGCACCTATTGTTCGTCGGAAGCCGTTTTTGCCCCAGGGGTCTCCGGGCTGTGTTCGTTGGGGTTGAACTCCTGCTAGCAAAACCGCCGGGATGAAGGAAGGGTTCAGACTGTGCCTGGGCCCTGTGGTCTCTTCCAGGTCAGTGTATGGCATTTCCTTCCCCTTGCCACAGGCACCTGGGAGCATGTCTGCACGTGGAGAAAGACTTTCCCGTGGGAAGCCGGTTTTTGTCAAACGGGTCCCAGTGCCCTGCTCCTCTCCTTTCAATCCTGCTGCCAGAAGCCCAGGGAGGATGGGAAGGCTTAGAACATGGCTGGGCACTGTGGTTTCTTCCAGAAAAGTGGAGGGCATTTGCTTTACCTGGCCACAACCACTTGGGAGAGGGTCTGTACCTCAGGAAAACTATTTCCGTGGGAAGCCGGCTTTTTGCAAAGGGTTCTCAGGGCCGTGGGCCTCGGCTGTCCCTCCGGCTCCCCAAAGAACAGGGACGAGGTGAGGGGCTTAGACCGTGCCTGGGCAATGTTGTTTCTTACACCTGGGTGTGTGGCGTTTTGTTCACCTATCTACCCCACTTGGGATAGGTTTTCCACAGAAAGCACCTCTTGTTCGACTGAAGCCGTTTTTGCCTCAGGGTCTCCGGGGTGTGTTCGTTGGGGTTGAACTCCTGCTAGCAAAACTGCCGGGATGAGGGAAGGGTTCAGACTGTGCCTGGGCCCTGTGGTCTCTTCCAGGTCAGTGTATGGCATTTCCTTCCCCTTGCCACAGGCACCTGAGAGCATGTCTGCACGTGGAGAAAGACTTTCCCGTGGGAAGCCGGTTTTTGTCCAACGGGTCCAAGTGCCCTGCTCCTGTCTTTTCACTCCTGCTGCCAGAAGCCCAGGGAGGATGGGAGGGCTTAGAACATGGCTGGGCAATGTGGTTTCTTCCAGAGAAGTGGAGGGCATTTGCATTACCTTGCCACTACCACTTGGGATAGGGTGTGCACCTCAGGAAAACTGTTTCCGTGGGAAGCTGGCTTTTTGCAAAGGGGTCTCAGGGCCGTGGGCCTCGGGTGTCCCTCCGACTCCCCAAAGCACAGGGACGAGGTGAGGGGCTTGGACCGTGCCTGGGCAATGTTGTTTCTTACACCTGGGTGTGTGGCATTTCGTTGACCTGGCTACTCCCACTTGGGGTAGGTTTTCCACAGCAAGCACCTCTTGTTCGTCGGAAGCCGTTTTTGCCTCAGGGGTCTCCAGACTGTGTTCGTTGTGGTTGAACTCCTGCTAGCAAAACCGCCGGGATGAGGGAAGGATTGAGACTGTGCCTGGGCCCTGTGGTCTCTTCCAGGTCAGTGTATGGCATTTCCTTCCCTTGCCACAGGCACCTGGGAGCATGTCTGCATGTGGAGAAAGACTTTCGCGTGGGAAGCCGGTTTTTGTCAAACGGGTCCCAGTGCCCTGCTCCTCTCTTTTCACTCCTGCTGCCAGAAGTCCAGGGAGGATGGGAGGGCTTAGAACATGGCTGGGCACTGTGGTTTCTTCCAGAGAAGTGGAGGGCATTTGCTTTACCTTGCTACAACCACTTGGGAGAGGGTCTGTACCTCAGGAAAAGTGTTTCCGAGGGAAGCCGGCTTTTTGCAAAGGGGTCTCAGGGCCGTGGGGCTGGGCTGTCCCTCCGGCTCCCCAAAGCACAGGGACGAGGTAAGGGGCTTAGACCGTGCCTGGGCAATGTTGTTTCTTACACCTGGGTGTGTTGCATTTTGTTGACCTGGCTACCCCCACTTGGGATAGGTTTTCCAGTCAAGCATCTCTTGTTCGTCGGAAGCCGTTTTTGCCTCAGGGTCTCCGGGCTGTGTTCATTGGGGTTGAACTCCTGCTAGCAAAACTACCGGGATGAGGGAAGGGTTCAGACTGTGCCTGGACCCTGTGGTCTCTTCCAGGACAGTGTATGGCATTTCCTTCCCCTTGCCATGGGCACCTGGAGGCATGTCTGCACGTGGAGAAAGACTTTCCCGTGGGAAGCCGGTTTTTGTCAAACGGGTCCCAGTGCTCTGCTCCTCTCTTTTCACTCCTGCTGCCAGAAGCCCAGGGAGGATGGGAGGGCTTAGAACATGGCTGGGCACTGTGGTTTCTTCCAGAGAAGTGGAGGGCATTTGTTTTACCTTGCCACAACCACTTGGGATAGGGTATGCACCTCAGGAAAACTGTTTTCCGTGGGGAGCCGGCTTTTTGCAAAGGGGTCTCAGGGCCGTGGGCCTCGGCTGTCCCTCCGGCTCCCCAAAGCACAGGGACGAGGTGAGGGGCATAGACCCTGCCTGAGCAATGTTTTTTCTTACACCTGGGTGTGTGGCATTTCGTTGACCTGGCTACTCCCACTTGGGATAGGTTTTCCACAGCAAGCACCTCTTTTTCGTTGGAAGCCCTTTTTGCCCCAGGGGTCTCCGGGCTGTGTTCGTTGGGGTTGAACTCCTGCTAGCAAAACCGCCGGGATGAGGGAAGGGTTCAGACTGTGCCTGGGCCCTGTGGTCTCTTCTAGGTCAGTGTATGGCATTTCCTTCCCCTTGCCACAGGCACCTGGGAGCATGTCTGCACGTGGAGAAAGACTTTCCCGTGGGAAGCCGGTTTTTCTCAAACGGGTCCCAGTGCCCTGCTCCTCTCTTTCCACTCCTGCTGCCAGAAGCCCAGGGAGGATGGGAGGGCTTAGAACATGGCTGGGCACTGTGGTTTCTTCCAGAGAAGTGGAGGGCATTTGCATTACCTTGCCACAACCACTTGGGATAGGGTGTGCACCTCAGGAAAACTGTTCCCGTGGGAAGCCGGCTTTTTCAAAGGGGTCTCAGGGCCGTGGGGCTCGGCTGTCCCTCCGGCTCCCCAAAGCACAGGGACGAGGTGAGGGGCTTAGACCGTGCCTGGGCAATGTTGTTTCTTACACCTGGGTGTGTGGCATTTCGTTGACCTGGCTACTCCCACTTGGGATAGGTTTTCCACAGCAAGCACCTCTTGTTCCTCGGAAGCCGTTTTTGCCCCAGGGCTCTCCGGGCTGTTCGTTGGGGTTGAACTCCTGCTAGCAAAACCGCCGGGATGAGGGAAGGGTTCAGACTGCCTGGGCCCTGTGGTCTCTTCCAGGTCAGTGTATGGCATTTCCTTCCCCTTGCCACAGGCACCTGGGAGCATGTCTGCACGTGGAGAAAGACTTTCCCGTGGGAAGCCGGTTTTTGTCCAACGGGTCCCAGTGCTCTGCTCCTCTCTTTTCACTCCTGCTGCCAGAAGCCCAGGGAAGATGGGAGGGCTTAGAACATGGCTGGGCACTGTGGTTTCTTCCAGAGAAGTGGAGGGCATTTGCATTACCTTGCCACAACCACTTGGGATAGGGTGTGCACCTCAGGAAATCTGTTTCCGTGGGAAGCCGGCTTTTTGCAAAGGGTTCTCTGGGTCGTGGGCCTCGGGTGTCCCTCCGGCTCCCCAAAGCACAGGGACGAGGTGAGGGGCTTAGTCCATGCCTGGGCAATGTTGTTTCTTACCCCTGGGTGTGTGGCATTTTGTTGACCTGGCTACCCCCACTTGGGATAGGTTTTCCACAGAAGCACCTCTTGTTCGTCGGAAGCCGTTTTTGCCCCAGGGGTCTCCGGGCTGTGTTCGTTGGGGTTGAACTCCTGCTAGCAAAACCGCTGGGATGAGGGAAGGGTTCAGACTGTGCCTGGGCCCTGTGGTCTCTTCCAGGTCAGTGTATGGCATTTCCTTCCCCTTGCCACAGGCACCTGGGAGCATGTCTGCACGTGGAGAAAGACTTTCCCGTGGGAAGCCGGTTTTTGTCAAACGGGTCCAAGTGCCCTGCTCCTGTCTTTTCACTCCTGCTGCCAGAAGCCCAGGGAGGATGGGAGGGCTTAGAACATGGTTGGGCACTGTGGTTTCTTCCATAGAAGTGGAGGGCATTTGCTTTACCTTGCCACAACCACTTGGGATAGGGTGTGCACCACAGGAAAACTGTTTCGGTGGGAAGCCAGCTTTTTGCAAAGGGGTCTCAGAGCCATGGGGCTCGGCTGTCCATCCGGCTCCCCAAAGCTCAGGGACGAGGTGGGGGGCTTAGATCGTGCCTGGGCAATGTTGTTTCTTACACCTGGGTGTGTGGCATTTCGTTGACCTGGCTACTCCCACTTGGGATAGGTTTTCCACAGCAAGCACCTCTTGTTCGTCGGAAGCCGTTTTTGCCCCAGGGGTCTCCGGGCTGTGTTCGTTGGGGTTGAACTCCTGCTAGCAAAACCGCCGGGATGAGGGAAGGGTTCAGACTGTGCCTGGGCCCTGTGGTCTCTTCCAGGTCAGTGTATGGCATTTCCTTCCCCTTGCCACAGGCACCTGGGAGCATGTCTGCACGTGGAGAAAGACTTTCCCGTGGGAAGCCGGTTTTTGTCAAACGGGCCCTACTGCCCTGCTCCTCTCTTTTCACTCCTGCTGCCAGAAGCCCAGGGAGGATGGGAGGGCTTAGAACATGGCTGGCACCGTGGTTTCTTCCAGAGAAGTGGAGGGCATTTGCATTACCTTGCCACAACCACTTGGGATAGGGTGTGCACCTCAGGAAAACTGTTTCTGTGGGAAGCCGGCTTTTTGCAAAGGGTTCTCTGGGTCGTGGGCCTCGGGTGTCCCTCCGGCTCCCCAAAGCACAGGGACGAGGTGAGGGGCTTAGTCCATGCCTGGGCAATGTTGTTTCTTACCCCTGGGTGTGTGGCATTTTGTTGACCTGGCTACCCCCACTTGGGATAGGTTTTCCACAGAAGCACCTCTTGTTCGTCGGAAGCCGTTTTTGCCCCAGGGGTCTCCGGGCTGTGTTCGTTGGGGTTGAACTCCTGCTAGCAAAACCGCTGGGATGAGGGAAGGGTTCAGACTGTGCCTGGGCCCTGTGGTCTCTTCCAGGTCAGTGTATGGCATTTCCTTCCCCTTGCCACAGGCACCTGGGAGCATGTCTGCACGTGGAGAAAGACTTTCCCGTGGGAAGCCGGTTTTTGTCAAACGGGTCCAAGTGCCCTGCTCCTGTCTTTTCACTCCTGCTGCCAGAAGCCCAGGGAGGATGGGAGGGCTTAGAACATGGTTGGGCACTGTGGTTTCTTCCATAGAAGTGGAGGGCATTTGCTTTACCTTGCCATAACCACTTGGGATAGGGTGTGCACCACAGGAAAACTGTTTCGGTGGGAAGCCAGCTTTTTGCAAAGGGGTCTCAGAGCCATGGGGCTCGGCTGTCCATCCGGCTCCCCAAAGCTCAGGGACGAGGTGGGGGGCTTAGATCGTGCCTGGGCAATGTTGTTTCTTACACCTGGGTGTGTGGCATTTCGTTGACCTGGCTACTCCCACTTGGGATAGGTTTTCCACAGCAAGCACCTCTTGTTCGTCGGAAGCCGTTTTTGCCCCAGGGGTCTCCGGGCTGTGTTCGTTGGGGTTGAACTCCTGCTAGCAAAACCGCCGGGATGAGGGAAGGGTTCAGACTGTGCCTGGGCCCTGTGGTCTCTTCCAGGTCAGTGTATGGCATTTCCTTCCCCTTGCCACAGGCACCTGGGAGCATGTCTGCACGTGGAGAAAGACTTTCCCGTGGGAAGCCGGTTTTTGTCAAACGGGCCCTACTGCCCTGCTCCTCTCTTTTCACTCCTGCTGCCAGAAGCCCAGGGAGGATGGGAGGGCTTAGAACATGGCTCGCACTGTGGTTTCCTCCAGAGAAGTGGAGGGCATTTGCATTACCTTGCCACAACCACTTGGGATAGGGTGTGCACCTCAGGAAAACTGTTCCCGTGGGAAGCCGGCTTTTTGCAAAGGGGTCTCAGGGCCGTGGGGCTCGGCTGTCCCTCCGGCTCCCCAAAGCACAGGGACGAGGTGAGGGGCTTAGACCGTGCCTGGGCAATGTTGTTTCTTACACCTGGGTGTGTGGCATTTCGTTGACCTGGCTACTCCCACGTGGGATAGGTTTTACACAGCAAGCACCTCTTGTTCGTTGGAAGCCCTTTTTGCCCCAGGGGTCTCCGGGCTGTGTTCGTTGGGGTTGAACTCCTGCTAGCAAAACTGCCGGGATGAGGGAAGGGTTCAGACTGTGCCTGGGCCCTGTGGTCTCTTCCAGGTCAGTGTATGGCATTTCCTTCCCCTTGCCACAGGCACCTGGGAGCATGTCTGCACGTGGAGAAAGACTTTCCCGTGGGAAGCCGGTTTTTGTCAAACGGGTCCCAGTGCCCTGCTCCTCTCTTTTCACTCCTGCTGCCAGAAGCCCAGGGAGGATCGGAGGGCTTAGAACATGGCTGGGCACTGTGGTTTCTTCCAGAGAAGTGGAGGGCCTTTGCTTTACCTTGCCACAACCACTTGTGAGAGGGTCTGCACATCAGGAAACTGTTTCTGTGGGAAGCCGGCTTTTTGCAAAGGGGTCTCAGGGCCGTGTGCCTCGGGGGTCCCTCCGGCTCTCCAAAGCATAGGGACGAGGTGAGGGGCTTAGACCATGCCAGGGCAATGTTGTTTCTTACACCTGGGTGTGTGGCATTTTGTTGACCTGGCTACCCCCCTTGAGATAGGTTTTCCACAGCAAGCACCTATTGTTCGTCGGAAGCCGTTTTTGCCCCAGGGGTCTCCGGGCTGTGTTCGTTGGGGTTGAACTCCTGCTAGCAAAACCGCCGGGATGAAGGAAGGGTTCAGACTGTGCCTGGGCCCTGTGGTCTCTTCCAGGTCAGTGTATGGCATTTCCTTCCCCTTGCCACAGGCACCTGGGAGCATGTCTGCACGTGGAGAAAGACTTTCCCGTGGGAAGCCGGTTTTTGTCAAACGGGTCCCAGTGCCCTGCTCCTCTCCTTTCAATCCTGCTGCCAGAAGCCCAGGGAGGATGGGAAGGCTTAGAACATGGCTGGGCACTGTGGTTTCTTCCAGAAAAGTGGAGGGCATTTGCTTTACCTGGCCACAACCACTTGGGAGAGGGTCTGTACCTCAGGAAAACTATTTCCGTGGGAAGCCGGCTTTTTGCAAAGGGTTCTCAGGGCCGTGGGCCTCGGCTGTCCCTCCGGCTCCCCAAAGAACAGGGACGAGGTGAGGGGCTTAGACCGTGCCTGGGCAATGTTGTTTCTTACACCTGGGTGTGTGGCGTTTTGTTCACCTATCTACCCCACTTGGGATAGGTTTTCCACAGAAAGCACCTCTTGTTCGACTGAAGCCGTTTTTGCCTCAGGGTCTCCGGGGTGTGTTCGTTGGGGTTGAACTCCTGCTAGCAAAACTGCCGGGATGAGGGAAGGGTTCAGACTGTGCCTGGGCCCTGTGGTCTCTTCCAGGTCAGTGTATGGCATTTCCTTCCCCTTGCCACAGGCACCTGAGAGCATGTCTGCACGTGGAGAAAGACTTTCCCGTGGGAAGCCGGTTTTTGTCCAACGGGTCCAAGTGCCCTGCTCCTGTCTTTTCACTCCTGCTGCCAGAAGCCCAGGGAGGATGGGAGGGCTTAGAACATGGCTGGGCAATGTGGTTTCTTCCAGAGAAGTGGAGGGCATTTGCATTACCTTGCCACTACCACTTGGGATAGGGTGTGCACCTCAGGAAAACTGTTTCCGTGGGAAGCTGGCTTTTTGCAAAGGGGTCTCAGGGCCGTGGGCCTCGGGTGTCCCTCCGACTCCCCAAAGCACAGGGACGAGGTGAGGGGCTTGGACCGTGCCTGGGCAATGTTGTTTCTTACACCTGGGTGTGCGGCATTTCGTTGACCTGGCTACTCCCACTTGGGGTAGGTTTTCCACAGCAAGCACCTCTTGTTCGTCGGAAGCCGTTTTTGCCTCAGGGGTCTCCAGACTGTGTTCGTTGTGGTTGAACTCCTGCTAGCAAAACCGCCGGGATGAGGGAAGGATTCAGACTGTGCCTGGGCCCTGTGGTCTCTTCCAGGTCAGTGTATGGCATTTCCTTCCCTTGCCACAGGCACCTGGGAGCATGTCTGCATGTGGAGAAAGACTTTCGCGTGGGAAGCCGGTTTTTGTCAAACGGGTCCCAGTGCCCTGCTCCTCTCTTTTCACTCCTGCTGCCAGAAGTCCAGGGAGGATGGGAGGGCTTAGAACATGGCTGGGCACTGTGGTTTCTTCCAGAGAAGTGGAGGGCATTTGCTTTACCTTGCTACAACCACTTGGGAGAGGGTCTGTACCTCAGGAAAAGTGTTTCCGAGGGAAGCCGGCTTTTTGCAAAGGGGTCTCAGGGCCGTGGGGCTGGGCTGTCCCTCCGGCTCCCCAAAGCACAGGGACGAGGTAAGGGGCTTAGACCGTGCCTGGGCAATGTTGTTTCTTACACCTGGGTGTGTTGCATTTTGTTGACCTGGCTACCCCCACTTGGGATAGGTTTTCCAGTCAAGCATCTCTTGTTCGTCGGAAGCCGTTTTTGCCTCAGGGTCTCCGGGCTGTGTTCATTGGGGTTGAACTCCTGCTAGCAAAACTACCGGGATGAGGGAAGGGTTCAGACTGTGCCTGGACCCTGTGGTCTCTTCCAGGACAGTGTATGGCATTTCCTTCCCCTTGCCATGGGCACCTGGAGGCATGTCTGCACGTGGAGAAAGACTTTCCCGTGGGAAGCCGGTTTTTGTCAAACGGGTCCCAGTGCTCTGCTCCTCTCTTTTCACTCCTGCTGCCAGAAGCCCAGGGAGGATGGGAGGGCTTAGAACATGGCTGGGCACTGTGGTTTCTTCCAGAGAAGTGGAGGGCATTTGTTTTACCTTGCCACAACCACTTGGGATAGGGTATGCACCTCAGGAAAACTGTTTTCCGTGGGGAGCCGGCTTTTTGCAAAGGGGTCTCAGGGCCGTGGGCCTCGGCTGTCCCTCCGGCTCCCCAAAGCACAGGGACGAGGTGAGGGGCATAGACCCTGCCTGAGCAATGTTTTTTCTTACACCTGGGTGTGTGGCATTTCGTTGACCTGGCTACTCCCACTTGGGATAGGTTTTCCACAGCAAGCACCTCTTTTTCGTTGGAAGCCCTTTTTGCCCCAGGGGTCTCCGGGCTGTGTTCGTTGGGGTTGAACTCCTGCTAGCAAAACCGCCGGGATGAGGGAAGGGTTCAGACTGTGCCTGGGCCCTGTGGTCTCTTCTAGGTCAGTGTATGGCATTTCCTCCCCCTTGCCACAGGCACCTGGGAGCATGTCTGCACGTGGAGAAAGACTTTCCCGTGGGAAGCCGGTTTTTCTCAAACGGGTCCCAGTGCCCTGCTCCTCTCTTTCCACTCCTGCTGCCAGAAGCCCAGGGAGGATGGGAGGGCTTAAAACATGGCTGGGCACTGTGGTTTCTTCCAGAGAAGTGGAGGGCATTTGCATTACCTTGCCACAACCACTTGGGATAGGGTGTGCACCTCAGGAAAACTGTTCCCGTGGGAAGCCGGCTTTTTCAAAGGGGTCTCAGGGCCGTGGGGCTCGGCTGTCCCTCCGGCTCCCCAAAGCACAGGGACGAGGTGAGGGGCTTAGACCGTGCCTGGGCAATGTTGTTTCTTACACCTGGGTGTGTGGCATTTCGTTGACCTGGCTACTCCCACTTGGGATAGGTTTTCCACAGCAAGCACCTCTTGTTCGTCGGAAGCCGTTTTTGCCCCAGGGCTCTCCGGGCTGTTCGTTGGGGTTGAACTCCTGCTAGCAAAACCGCCGGGATGAGGGAAGGGTTCAGACTGCCTGGGCCCTGTGGTCTCTTCCAGGTCAGTGTATGGCATTTCCTTCCCCTTGCCACAGGCACCTGGGAGCATGTCTGCACGTGGAGAAAGACTTTCCCGTGGGAAGCCGGTTTTTGTCCAACGGGTCCCAGTGCTCTGCTCCTCTCTTTTCACTCCTGCTGCCAGAAGCCCAGGGAGGATGGGAGGGCTTAGAACATGGCTGGGCACTGTGGTTTCCTCCAGAGAAGTGGAGGGCATTTGCATTACCTTGCCACAACCACTTGGGATAGGGTGTGCACCTCAGGAAATCTGTTTCCGTGGGAAGCCGGCTTTTTGCAAAGGGGTCTCAGGCCGTGGGCCTCGGCTGTCCCTCCGGCTCCCCAAAGCACAGGGACGAGGTGAGGGGCTTAGACCGTGCCTGGGCAATGTTGTTTCTTACACCTGGGTGTGTGGCATTTCGTTGACCTGGCTACTCCCACTTGGGATAGGTTTTCCACAGCAAGCACCTCTTGTTCGTCGGAAGCCGTTTTTGCCCCAGGGGTCTCCGGGCTGTGTTCGTTGGGGTTGAACTCCTGCTAGCAAAACCGCCGGGATGAGGGAAGGGTTCAGACTGTGCCTGGGCCCTGTGGTCTCTTCCAGGTCAGTGTATGGCATTTCCTTCCCCTTGCCGCAGGCACCTGGGAGCATGTCTGCACGTGGAGAAAGACTTTCCCGTGGGAAGCCGGTTTTTGTCAAACGGGTCCCAGTGCTCTGCTCCTGTCTTTTCACTCCTGCTGCCAGAAGCCCAGGGAGGATGGGAGGGCTTAGAACATGGCTGGCACCGTGGTTTCTTCCAGAGAAGTGGAGGGCATTTGCATTACCTTGCCACAACCACTTGGGATAGGGTGTGCACCTCAGGAAAACTGTTTCTGTGGGAATCCGGCTTTTTGCAAAGGGTTCTCTGGGTCGTGGGCCTCGGGTGTCCCTCCGGCTCCCCAAAGCACAGGGACGAGGTGAGGGGCTTAGTCCATGCCTGGGCAATGTTGTTTCTTACCCCTGGGTGTGTGGCATTTTGTTGACCTGGCTACCCCCACTTGGGATAGGTTTTCCACAGAAGCACCTCTTGTTCGTCGGAAGCCGTTTTTGCCCCAGGGGTCTCCGGGCTGTGTTCGTTGGGGTTGAAGTCCTGCTAGCAAAACCGCTGGGATGAGGGAAGGGTTCAGACTGTGCCTGGGCCCTGTGGTCTCTTCCAGGTCAGTGTATGGCATTTCCTTCCCCTTGCCACAGGCACCTGGGAGCATGTCTGCACGTGGAGAAAGACTTTCCCGTGGGAAGCCGGTTTTTGTCAAACGGGTCCAAGTGCCCTGCTCCTGTCTTTTCACTCCTGCTGCCAGAAGCCCAGGGAGGATGGGAGGGCTTAGAACATGGTTGGGCACTGTGGTTTCTTCCATAGAAGTGGAGGGCATTTGCTTTACCTTGCCACAACCACTTGGGATAGGGTGTGCACCACAGGAAAACTGTTTCGGTGGGAAGCCAGCTTTTTGCAAAGGGGTCTCAGAGCCATGGGGCTCGGCTGTCCCTCCGGCTCCCCAAAGCTCAGGGACGAGGTGGGGGGCTTAGATCGTGCCTGGGCAATGTTGTTTCTTACACCTGGGTGTGTGGCATTTCGTTGACCTGGCTACTCCCACTTGGGATAGGTTTTCCACAGCAAGCACCTCCTGTTCGTCGGAAGCCGTTTTTGCCCCAGGGGTCTCCGGGCTGTGTTCGTTGGGGTTGAACTCCTGCTAGCAAAACCGCCGGGATGAGGGAAGGGTTCAGACTGTGCCTGGGCCCTGTGGTCTCTTCCAGGTCAGTGTATGGCATTTCCTTCCCCTTGCCACAGGCACCTGGGAGCATGTCTGCACGTGGAGAAAGACTTTCCCGTGGGAAGCCGGTTTTTGTCAAACGGGCCCTACTGCCCTGCTCCTCTCTTTTCACTCCTGCTGCCAGAAGCCCAGGGAGGATGGGAGGGCTTAGAACATGGCTGGCACCGTGGTTTCTTCCAGAGAAGTGGAGGGCATTTGCATTACCTTGCCACAACCACTTGGGATAGGGTGTGCACCTCAGGAAAACTGTTTCTGTGGGAAGCCGGCTTTTTGCAAAGGGTTCTCTGGGTCGTGGGCCTCGGGTGTCCCTCCGGCTCCCCAAAGCACAGGGACGAGGTGAGGGGCTTAGTCCATGCCTGGGCAATGTTGTTTCTTACCCCTGGGTGTGTGGCATTTTGTTGACCTGGCTACCCCCACTTGGGATAGGTTTTCCACAGAAGCACCTCTTGTTCGTCGGAAGCCGTTTTTGCCCCAGGGGTCTCCGGGCTGTGTTCGTTGGGGTTGAAGTCCTGCTAGCAAAACCGCTGGGATGAGGGAAGGGTTCAGACTGTGCCTGGGCCCTGTGGTCTCTTCCAGGTCAGTGTATGGCATTTCCTTCCCCTTGCCACAGGCACCTGGGAGCATGTCTGCAGGTGGAGAAAGACTTTCCCGTGGGAAGCCGGTTTTTGTCAAACGGGTCCAAGTGCCCTGCTCCTGTCTTTTCACTCCTGCTGCCAGAAGCCCAGGGAGGATGGGAGGGCTTAGAACATGGTTGGGCACTGTGGTTTCTTCCATAGAAGTGGAGGGCATTTGCTTTACCTTGCCACAACCACTTGGGATAGGGTGTGCACCACAGGAAAACTGTTTCGGTGGGAAGCCAGCTTTTTGCAAAGGGGTCTCAGAGCCATGGGGCTCGGCTGTCCATCCGGCTCCCCAAAGCTCAGGGACGAGGTGGGGGGCTTAGATCGTGCCTGGGCAATGTTGTTTCTTACACCTGGGTGTGTGGCATTTCGTTGACCTGGCTACTCCCACTTGGGATAGGTTTTCCACAGCAAGCACCTCTTGTTCGTCGGAAGCCGTTTTTGCCCCAGGGGTCTCCGGGCTGTGTTCGTTGGGGTTGAACTCCTGCTAGCAAAACCGCCGGGATGAGGGAAGGGTTCAGACTGTGCCTGGGCCCTGTGGTCTCTTCCAGGTCAGTGTATGGCATTTCCTTCCCCTTGCCACAGGCACCTGGGAGCATGTCTGCACGTGGAGAAAGACTTTCCCGTGGGAAGCCGGTTTTTGTCAAACGGGCCCTACTGCCCTGCTCCTCTCTTTTCACTCCTGCTGCCAGAAGCCCAGGGAGGATGGGAGGGCTTAGAACATGGCTCGCACTGTGGTTTCCTCCAGAGAAGTGGAGGGCATTTGCATTACCTTGCCACAACCACTTGGGATAGGGTGTGCACCTCAGGAAAACTGTTCCCGTGGGAAGCCGGCTTTTTGCAAAGGGGTCTCAGAGCCGTGGGGCTCGGCTGTCCCTCCGGGTCCCCAAAGCACAGGGACGAGGTGAGGGGCTTAGACCGTGCCTGGGCAATGTTGTTTCTTACACCTGGGTGTGTGGCATTTCGTTGACCTGGCTACTCCCACTTGGGATAGGTTTTCCACAGCAAGCACCTCTTGTTCGTCGGAAGCCGTTTTTGCCCCAGGGGTCTCCGGGCTGTGTTCGTTGGGGTTGAACTCCTGCTAGCAAAACCGCCGGGATGAGGGAAGGGTTCAGACTGTGCCTGGGCCCTGTGGACTCTTCCAGGTCAGTGTATGGCATTTCCTTCCCCTTGCCACAGGCACCTGGGAGCATGTCTGCACGTGGAGAAAGACTTTCGCGTGGGAAGCCGGTTTTTGTCAATCGGGTCCCAGTGCTCTGCTCCTCTCTTTTCACTCCTGCTGCCAGAAGCCCAGGGAGGATGGGAGGGCTTAGAACATGGCTCGCACTGTGGTTTCTTCCAGAGAAGTGGAGGGCATTTGCATTACCTTGCCACAACCACTTGGGATAGGTTCTGCACCTCAGGAAAACTGTTTCCGTGGGAAGCCGGCTTTTTGCAAAGGGGTCTCAGGGCCATGGGCCTCGGGTGTCCCTCCAGCTCCCCAAAGCACAGGGACGAGGTGAGGGGCTTAGACCATGCCTGGGCAATGTTGTTTCTTACACCTGGGTGTGTGGCATTTCGTTGACCTGGCTACCCCCACTTGGGATAGGTTTTCCAGTCAAGCATCTCTTGTTCGTCGGAAGCCGTTTTTCCCTAGGATCTCCGGGCTGTGTTCATTGGGGTTGCACTCCTGCTAGCAAAACTACCGGGATGAGGGAAGGGTTCAGACTGTGCCTGGGCCCTGTGGTCTCTTCCAGGACAGTGTATGGCATTTCCTTCCCCTTGCCACAGGCACCTGGGAGCATGTCTGCACGTGGAGAAAGACTTTCCCGTGGGAAGCCGGTTTTTGTCAAACGGGTCCCAGTGCTCTGCTCCTCTCTTTTCACTCCTGCCTCCAGAAGCCCAGGGAGGATGGGAGGGCTTGGAACATGGCTGGGCACTGTGGTTTCTTCCAGAGAAGTGGAGGGCATTTGCTTTACCTTGCTACAACCACTTGGGATAGGGTGTGCACCTCAGGAAAACTGTTTCCGTGGGAAGCCGGCTTTTTGCAAAGGGGTCTCAGGGCCGTGGGCCTCGGCTGTCCCTCCGCTCCCCAAAGCACAGGGACGAGGTGAGGGGCTTAGACCGTGCCTGGGCAATGTTGATTCTTACACCTGGGTGTGTGGCATTTTGTTGACCTGGCTACTCCTACTTGGGATAGGTTTTACACAGCAAGCACCTCTTGTTCGTTGGAAGCCCTTTTTGCCCCACGGGTCTCCGGGCTGTGTTCGTTGGGGTTGAACTCCTGCTAGCAAAACTGCCGGGATGAGGGAAGGGTTCAGACTGTGCCTGGGCCCTGTGGTCTCTTCCAGGTCACTGTATGGCATTTCCTTCCCCTTGCCACAGGCACCTGGGAGCATGTCTGCACGTGGAGAAAGACTTTCCCGTGGGAAGCCGGTTTCTGTCAAAGAGTCCCAGTGCTCTGCTCCTCTCTTTTCTCTCCTGCTGCCAGAAGCCCAGTGAGGAGGGGAGGGCTTAGAACATGGCTGGGCACTGGGGTTTCTTCCAGAGAAGGGGATGGCATTTGCTTTCCCTTGCCACCACCCCTTGGGATAGGGTCTGCACCTCAGGAAAGCTGTTTCCTTGGGAAGCCGGCTTTCTGCCCAACGGTCCTCAGGGCCGTGGGCCTCGGGGGTCCCTCCAGATCCCCAAAGCACAGGGACGAGGTGAGGGGCTTAGACCATGCCTGGTCAATGTTGTTTCTTACACCTGGGTGTGTGGCATTTTGTTGAGCTGGCTACCCCCACTTGGGATAGGTGTTCCACAGCAAGCACCTATTGTTCGTCGGAAGCCGGTTTTGCCCCAGGGGTCTCCGGGCTGTGTTCCTTGGGGTTGAACTCCTGCTAGCAAAACCGCCGGGATGAGGGAAGGGCTCAGACTGTGCCTGGGCCCTGTGGTCTCTTCCAGGTCAGTGTATGGCATTTCTTTCACCTTGCCACAGGCACTGGGGAGAATTTCTGCACGTGGAGAAGGACTTCCTCGTGGGATGCCGGTTTCTGTCAAAGGGTCCCAGTGCTGTGCTCCTCTCTTTTCTCTCCTGCTGCCAGAAGCCCAGGGAGGATGGGAGGGCTTAGAACATGGCTGGGCACTGTGGTTTCTTCCAGAGAAGGGGATGGCATTTGCTTTCCCTTGCCACCACCTCTTGGGATAGGGTCTGCACCTCAGGAAAGCTATTTCCTTGGGAAGCCGGCTTTCTGCCCAACGGGCTTCAGGGCCGTGGGCCTCGGGGGTCCCTCCGGCTCCCCAAAGCACAGGGACGAGGTGAGGGGCTTAGACCATGCCTGGGCCATGTTGTTTCTTCCACCTGGGTGTTTGGCATTTTGTTGACCAGGCTACCCCCACTTGGGATAGGTTTTCCACAGCAAGAGTATATTGTTCGTCGGAAGCCGTTTTTGCCCCAGGGGTCTCCGGGCTGTGTTCGTTGAGTTTGAACTCCTGCTAGCAAAACCCCCGGGATGAGGGAAGGGTTCAGACTGTGCCTGGGCACTGTGGTCTCTTCCAGGTTAGGGTATGGCATTTCCTTCCCCTTGCCACAGGCACCTGGGAGCATGTCTGCACGTGGAGAAAGACTTTCCCGTGGGAAGCCGGTTTCTGTCAAACGGGTCCCAGTGCTGTGCTCCTCTCTTTTCACTCCTGCTGCCAGAAGCCCAGGGAAGAGGGGAGGGCTTAGAACATCCCTGGGCACTGGAGTTTCTTTCAGAGAAGGGGATGGCATTTGCTTTCCCTTGCCACCACCCCTTGGGATAGGGGCTGCACCTCAGGAAAGCTGTTTCCGTGGGAAGCCGGCTTTCTGCCCAACGGGCCTCAGGGCCGTGGGCCTCGGGGGTCCCTCCGGCTCCCCAAATCACAGAGAGGAGGTGAGGGACTTAGACCATGCCTGGGCCATGTTGTTTCTTCCGCCTGGGTGTGTGGCATTTTGTTGACCTGGCTACTCACATTTGCATATGTTTTCCAGAGCAAGCACCTATTGTTCCTCAGAAGCAGTTTTTGCCCCAGGGGTCTCCGGGCAGTGTTCCTTGGGCTTGAACTCCTGCTAGCTAAACTGCTGGGATGAGGGAAGGGCTCAGACTGTGCCTGGGCCCTGTGGTCTCTTCCAGGTCAGTGTATGGTATTTCCTTCACCTTGCCACAGGCACTGGGGATCATGTCTGCACGTGGATAAGGACTTCCCCCTGGGAAACCGGTTTCTGTAAAATGGTCCCAATTCTGTGCTCCTCTCTTTTCACTCCTGCAGCCAGAAGTCCAGGGAGGAGGGGAGGGCTTAGAACATGGCTGGGCACTGGGGTTTCTTCCAGAGAAGGGGATGGCATTTGCTTTCATTGCCACCACCCCTTGGGATAGAGTCTGCACCTCAGGAAAGCTGTTTCCTTGGGAAGCCGGCTTTCTGCCAAACGGGCCTCAGGGCCGTGGTCTTCGGGGGTCCCTCCGGCTCCCCAAAGCACAGGGATGAGGTGAGGGGCTTTGACCATGCCTGAGCCATGTTCTTTCTTCCCCCTGGGTGTATGGCATTTTGTTGACCAGGCTACCCCCACTTGGGATAGGTTTTCCACAGCAAGAGCATATTGTTCGTCGGAAGCCGTTTGGGCCCCAGGGGGTCTCCGGGCTGTGTTCCTTGGGGTTGAACTCCTGCTAGCAAAACCGCCGGGAGGAGGGTAGGGCTCAGACTGTGCCTGGGCCCTGTGGTCTCTTCCAGGTCAGTGTATGGCATTTTCTTCCCCTTGCCACAGGCACTGGGGAGCATGTCTGCACGTGGAGAAGGACTTCCTCGTGGGAAGCCGGTTTCCAGTCAAAGGATCCCAGTGCTGTCGTCCTCTCTTTTCACTCCTGCCTCCAGAAGCCCAGGGAGGAGGGGAGGGCTTAGAACATGGCTGGGCACTGGGGTTTATTGCAGAGGAGGAGATGGCATTTGCTTTCCCTTGCCACCACCCCTTGGGATAGGGTCTGCACCTCAGGAAAGCTCTTTCCGTGGGAGGCCGGCTTTCTGCCAAACGGGCCTCAGGGCCGTGGGCTTCGGGGGACCCTCCGGCTCCGCAAAACACAGAGAGGACGTGAGGGGTTAGACCATGCCTGGGCCTAGTTGTCTCTTCCACCTGGGTGTGTGGCATTTTGTTGACCTGGCTACCCCCTCTTGGGATAGGTTTTCCACAGCAAGAGCATATTGTTCGTCGGAAGCCCTTTGGGCCCCAGGGGGTCTCCGGGCTGTGTTCGTTGTGGTGGAACTCCTGCTAGCAAAACCGCCGGGATGAGGGAAGGGCTCAGACTGTGCCTGGTCCCTGTGGTCTCTTCCAGGTCAGTGTATGGCATTTCCTTCCCCTTGCCACAGGCACCTGGGAGCATGTCTGCACGTGGAGAAAGACTTTCCCGTGGGAAGCCGGTTTTTGTCAAACGGGTCCCAGTGCTCTGCTCCTCTCTTTAACTCCTGCTGCCTGAAGCCCAGGGAGGATGGGAGGGCTTAGAACATGGCTGGGCACTGTGGTTTCTTTTAGAGAAGTGGAGGGCATTTGCATTACCTTGCCACAACCACTTGGGATAGGGTGTGCACCTCAGGAAAACTGTTTCCGTGGGAAGCCGGCTTTTTGCAAAGGGGTCTCAGGGCCGTGGGGATCGGCTTTCCCTCCGGCTCCCCAAAGCACAGGGATGAGGTGAGGGGCTTAGACCGTGCCTGGGCAATGTTGTTTCTTACACCTGGGTGTGTGGCATTTTGTTGACCTGGCTACCCCCACTTAGGATAGGTTTTCCTGTCAAGCACCTCTTGTTCGTCGGAAGCCGTTTTTGCCCCAGGGGTCTCCGGGCTGTGTTCGTTGGGGTGAACTCCTGCTATCAAAACCGTCGGGATGAGGGAGGGGTTCAGACTGTGCCTGGTCCCTGTGGTCTCTTCCAGGTCAGTGTATGGCATTTCCTTCCCCTTGCCACAGGCACCTGGGAGCATGTCTGTACGTGGAGAAAGACTTTCCCGTGGGAAGCCGGTTTTTGTCAAACGGGCCCTACTGCCCTGCTCCTCTCTTTTCACTCCTGCTGCCAGAAGCCCAGGGAGGACGGGAGGGCTTAGAACAAGGCTCGCACTGTGGTTTCTTCCAGAGAAGTGGAGGGCATTTGCATTACCTTGCCACAACCACTTGGGATAGGGTGTGCACCTCAGGAAAACTGTTTCCGTGGGAAGCCGGCCTTTTGCAAAGGGGTCTCAGGGCCGTGGGGCTCGGCTGTCCCTCCGGCTCCCCAAAGCACAGGGACGAGGTGAGGGGCTTAGACCGTGCCTGGGCAATGTTGTTTCTTACACCTGGGTGTGTGGCATTTCGTTGACCTGGCTACTCCCACTTCGGATAGGTTTTCCACAGCAAGCACCTCTTGTTCGTCGGAAGCCGTTTTTGCCCCAGGGGTCTCCGGGCTGTGTTCGTTGGGGTTGAACTCCTGCTAGCAAAACCGCCGGGATGAGGGAAGGGTTCAGACTGTGCCTGGGCCCTGTGGTCTCTTCCAGGTCAGTGTATGGCATTTCCTTCCCCTTGCCACAGGCACCTGGGAGCATGTCTGTACGTGGAGAAAGACTTTCGCGTGGGAAGCCGGTTTTTGTCCAACGGGTCCCAGTGCTCTGCTCCTCTTTTTTCACTCCTGTTGCCAGAAGCCCAGGGAGGATGGGAGGGCTTAGAACATGGCTCGCACTGTGGTTTCTTCCAGAGAAGTGGAGGGCATTTGCATTACCTTGCCACAACCACTTGGGATAGGGTCTGGACCTCAGGAAAACTGTTTCCGTGGGAAGCCGGCTTTTTGCAAAGGGGTCTCAGGGCCATGGGCCTCGGGTGTCCCTCCGGCTCCCCAAAGCACAGGGACGAGGTGAGGGGCTTAGACCATGCCTCGGCAATGTTGTTTCTTACACCTTGGTGTGTGGCATTTTGTAGACCTGGCTACCCCCACTTGGGATAGGTTTTCCACAGCAAGCACCTCTTGTTTGTCGGAAGCCGTTTTTGCCCAAGGGGTCTCCGGGCTGTGTTCGTTGGGGTGAACTCCTGCTAGCAAAACCGCCGGGATGAGGGAAGGGTTCAGACTGTGCCTGGGCCCTGTGGTCTCTTCCAGGTCAGTGTATGGCATTTCCTTCCCCTTGCCACAGGCACCTGGGAGCATGTCTGCACTTGGAGAAAGACTTTCCCGTGGGAAGCCGGTTTTTGTCAAACGGGTCCCAGTGCTCTGCTCCTCTCTTTTCATTCCTGCTGCCAGAAGCCCAGGGAGGATGGGAGGGCTTAGAACATGGCTGGGCACTGTGGTTTCTTCCAGAGAAGTGGAGGGCATTTGCTTTACCTTGCCACAACCACGTGGGATAGGGTGTGCACCTCAGGAAAACTGTTTCTGTGGGAAACCGGCTTTTTACAAAGGGGTCTCAGGGCCGTGGGCCTCGGGTGTCCCTCCGGCTCCTCAAAGCACAGGGATGAGGTGAGGGGCTTAGACCATGCCTGGGCAATGCTGTTTCTTACACCTGGGTGTTTGGCATTTTGTTGACCTGGCTACCCCACTTGGGATAGGTTTTCCACAGCAAGCACCTCTTGTTCGTCGGAAGCCGTTTTTGCCCCAGGGGTCTCCGGGCTGTGTTCGTTGGGTTTGAACTCCTGCTATCAAAACCGTCGGGATGAGGGAGGGGTTCAGACTGTGCCTGGTCCCTGTGGTCTCTTCCAGGTCAGTGTATGGCATTTCCTTCCCCTTGCCACAGGCACCTGGGAGCATGTCTGCACGTGGAGAAAGACTTTCCCGTGGGAAGCCGGTTTTTGTCAAACGGGTCCCAGTGCTCTGCTCCTCTCTTTTAACTCCTGCTGCCTGAAGCCCAGGGAGGATGGGAGGGCTTAGAACATGGCTGGGCACTGTGGTTTCTTTTAGAGAAGTGGAGGGCATTTGCATTACCTTGCCACAACCACTTGGGATAGGGTGTGCAACACAGGAAAACTGTTTCCGTGGGAAGCCGGCTTTTTGCAAAGGGGTCTCAGGGCCGTGGGGATCGGCTTTCCCTCCGGCTCCCCAAAGCACAGGGATGAGGTGAGGGGCTTAGACCGTGCCTGGGCAATGTTGTTTCTTACACCTGGGTGTGTGGCATTTTGTTGACCTGGCTACCCCCACTTAGGATAGGTTTTCCTGTCAAGCACCTCTTGTTCGTCGGAAGCCGTTTTTGCCCCAGGGGTCTCCGGGCTGTGTTCGTTGGGGTGAACTCCTGCTATCAAAACCGTCGGGATGAGGGAGGGGTTCAGACTGTGCCTGGTCCCTGTGGTCTCTTCCAGGTCAGTGTATGGCATTTCCTTCCCCTTGCCACAGGCACCTGGGAGCATGTCTGCACGTGGAGAAAGACTTTCCCGTGGGAAGCCGGTTTTTGTCAAACGGGTCCCAGTGCTCTGCTCCTCTCTTTTCACTCCTGCTTCCTGAAGCCCAGGGAGGATGGGACGGCTTAGAACATGGCTGGGCACTGTGGTTTCTTTTAGAGAAGTGGAGGGCATTTGCATCACCTTTCCACAACCACTTGGGATAGGGTGTGCACCTCAGGAAAACTGTTTCCGTGGGAAGCCGGCTTTTTGCAAAGGGGTGTCAGGGCCGTGGGGATCGGCTTTCCCTCCGGCTCCCCAAAGCAGAGGGACGAGGTGAGGGGCTTAGACCGTGCCTGGGCAATGTTGTTTCTTACACCTGGGTGTGTGGCATTTTGTTGACTTGGCTACCCCCACTTGGGATAGGTTTTCCTGTCAAGCACCTCTTGTTCGTCGGAAGCCGTTTTTGCCCCAGGGGTCTCCGGGCTGTGTTCGTTGGGGTGAACTCCTGCTAGCAAAACCGCCGGGATGAGGGAAGGGTTCAGACTGTGCCTGGGCCCTGTGGTCTCTTCCAGGTCAGTGTATGGCATTTCCTTCCCCTTGCCACAGGCACCTGGGAGTATGTCTGCACGTGGAGAAAGACTTTCCCGTGGGAAGCCGGTTTTTGTCAAACGGTTCCCAGTGCTCTGCTCCTCTCTTTTCACTCCTGCTGCCAGAAGCCCAGGGAGGATGGGAGGGCTTAGAACATGGCTGGGCACTGTGGTTTCTTCCAGAGAAGTGGAGGGCATTTGCTTTACCTTCCCACAACCACTTGGGATAGGGTGTGCACCTCAGGAAAACTGTTTTCCGTGGGAAGCCGGCTTTTTGCAAAGGGGTCTCAGGGCCGTGGGCCTCGGCTGTCCCTCCGGCTCCCCAAAGCACAGGGACGAGGTGAGGGGCTTAGACCGTGCCTGGGCAATGTTGTTTCTTACACCTTGGTGTGTCGCATTTTGTTGACCTGGCTACCCCCACTTGGGATAGGTTTTCCACAGCAAGCACCTCTTGTTCGTCGGAAGCCGTTTTTGCCCAAGGGGTCTCTGGGCTGTGTTCGTTGGGGTTGAACTCCTGCTAGCAAAACCGCCGGGATGAGGGAAGTGTTCAGACTGTGCTTGGGCCCTGTGGTCTCTTCCAGGTCAGTGTATGGCATTTCCTTCCCCTTGCCACAGGCACCTGGGAGCATGTCTGCACGTGGAGAAAGACTTTCCCGTGGGAAGCCGGTTTTTGTCAAATGGGTCCCAGTGCTCTGCTCCTCTCTTTTCACTCCTGTTGCCAGAAGCCCAGGGAGGATGGGAGGGTTTAGAACATGGCTGGGCACTGTGGTTTCTTCCAGAGAAGTGGAGGGCATTTGCTTTACCTTGCCACAACCACTTGGGATAGGGTGTGCACCTCAAGAAAACTGTTTTCCGTGGGAAGCCGGCTTTTTGCAATGGGGTCTCAGGGCCGTGGGCCTCGGCTGTCCCTCCAGCTCCCCAAAGCACAGGGACGAGGTGAGGGGCTTACACCGTGCCTGGGCAATGTTCTTTCTTACACCTGGGTGTGTGGCATTTTGTTGACCTCGCTACCCCCACTTGGGATAGGTTTTCCACAGCAAGCACCTCTTGTTTGTCGGAAGCCGTTTTCGCCCAAGGGGTCTCCGGGCTGTGTTCGTTGGGGTGAACTCCTGCTAGCAAAACCGCCGGGATGAGGGAAGGGTTCAGACTGTGCCTGGGCCCTGTGGTCTCTTCCAGGTCAGTGTATGGCATTTCCTTCCCCTTGCCACAGGCACCTGGGAGCATGTCTGCACTTGGAGAAAGACTTTCCCGTGGGAAGCCGGTTTTTGTCAATCGGGTCCCAGTGCTCTGCTCCTCTCTTTTCACTCCTGCTGCCAGAAGCCCAGGGAGGATGGGAGGGCTTAGAACATGGCTCGCACTGTGGTTTCTTCCAGAGAAGTGGAGGGCATTTGCATTACCTTGCCACAACCACTTGGGATAGGTTCTGCACCTCAGGAAAACTGTTTCCGTGGGAAGCCGGCTTTTTGCAAAGGGGTCTCAGGGCCATGGGCCTCGGGTGTCCCTCCAGCTCCCCAAAGCACAGGGACGAGGTGAGGGGCTTAGACCATGCCTGGGCAATGTTGTTTCTTACACCTGGGTGTGTGGCATTTCGTTGACCTGGCTACCCCCACTTGGGATAGGTTTTCCAGTCAAGCATCTCTTGTTCGTCGGAAGCCGTTTTTCCCTAGGATCTCCGGGCTGTGTTCATTGGGGTTGCACTCCTGCTAGCAAAACTACCGGGATGAGGGAAGGGTTCAGACTGTGCCTGGGCCCTGTGGTCTCTTCCAGGACAGTGTATGGCATTTCCTTCCCCTTGCCACAGGCACCTGGGAGCATGTCTGCACGTGGAGAAAGACTTTCCCGTGGGAAGCCGGTTTTTGTCAAACGGGTCCCAGTGCTCTGCTCCTCTCTTTTCACTCCTGCCTCCAGAAGCCCAGGGAGGATGGGAGGGCTTGGAACATGGCTGGGCACTGTGGTTTCTTCCAGAGAAGTGGAGGGCATTTGCTTTACCTTGCTACAACCACTTGGGATAGGGTGTGCACCTCAGGAAAACTGTTTCCGTGGGAAGCCGGCTTTTTGCAAAGGGGTCTCAGGGCCGTGGGCCTCGGCTGTCCCTCCGCTCCCCAAAGCACAGGGACGAGGTGAGGGGCTTAGACCGTGCCTGGGCAATGTTGATTCTTACACCTGGGTGTGTGGCATTTTGTTGACCTGGCTACTCCTACTTGGGATAGGTTTTACACAGCAAGCACCTCTTGTTCGTTGGAAGCCCTTTTTGCCCCACGGGTCTCCGGGCTGTGTTCGTTGGGGTTGAACTCCTGCTAGCAAAACTGCCGGGATGAGGGAAGGGTTCAGACTGTGCCTGGGCCCTGTGGTCTCTTCCAGGTCACTGTATGGCATTTCCTTCCCCTTGCCACAGGCACCTGGGAGCATGTCTGCACGTGGAGAAAGACTTTCCCGTGGGAAGCCGGTTTCTGTCAAAGAGTCCCAGTGCTCTGCTCCTCTCTTTTCTCTCCTGCTGCCAGAAGCCCAGTGAGGAGGGGAGGGCTTAGAACATGGCTGGGCACTGGGGTTTCTTCCAGAGAAGGGGATGGCATTTGCTTTCCCTTGCCACCACCCCTTGGGATAGGGTCTGCACCTCAGGAAAGCTGTTTCCTTGGGAAGCCGGCTTTCTGCCCAACGGTCCTCAGGGCCGTGGGCCTCGGGGGTCCCTCCAGATCCCCAAAGCACAGGGACGAGGTGAGGGGCTTAGACCATGCCTGGTCAATGTTGTTTCTTACACCTGGGTGTGTGGCATTTTGTTGAGCTGGCTACCCCCACTTGGGATAGGTGTTCCACAGCAAGCACCTATTGTTCGTCGGAAGCCGGTTTTGCCCCAGGGGTCTCCGGGCTGTGTTCCTTGGGGTTGAACTCCTGCTAGCAAAACCGCCGGGATGAGGGAAGGGCTCAGACTGTGCCTGGGCCCTGTGGTCTCTTCCAGGTCAGTGTATGGCATTTCTTTCACCTTGCCACAGGCACTGGGGAGAATTTCTGCACGTGGAGAAGGACTTCCTCGTGGGATGCCGGTTTCTGTCAAAGGGTCCCAGTGCTGTGCTCCTCTCTTTTCTCTCCTGCTGCCAGAAGCCCAGGGAGGATGGGAGGGCTTAGAACATGGCTGGGCACTGTGGTTTCTTCCAGAGAAGGGGATGGCATTTGCTTTCCCTTGCCACCACCTCTTGGGATAGGGTCTGCACCTCAGGAAAGCTATTTCCTTGGGAAGCCGGCTTTCTGCCCAACGGGCTTCAGGGCCGTGGGCCTCGGGGGTCCCTCCGGCTCCCCAAAGCACAGGGACGAGGTGAGGGGCTTAGACCATGCCTGGGCCATGTTGTTTCTTCCACCTGGGTGTTTGGCATTTTGTTGACCAGGCTACCCCCACTTGGGATAGGTTTTCCACAGCAAGAGTATATTGTTCGTCGGAAGCCGTTTTTGCCCCAGGGGTCTCCGGGCTGTGTTCGTTGAGTTTGAACTCCTGCTAGCAAAACCCCCGGGATGAGGGAAGGGTTCAGACTGTGCCTGGGCACTGTGGTCTCTTCCAGGTTAGGGTATGGCATTTCCTTCCCCTTGCCACAGGCACCTGGGAGCATGTCTGCACGTGGAGAAAGACTTTCCCGTGGGAAGCCGGTTTCTGTCAAACGGGTCCCAGTGCTGTGCTCCTCTCTTTTCACTCCTGCTGCCAGAAGCCCAGGGAAGAGGGGAGGGCTTAGAACATCCCTGGGCACTGGAGTTTCTTTCAGAGAAGGGGATGGCATTTGCTTTCCCTTGCCACCACCCCTTGGGATAGGGGCTGCACCTCAGGAAAGCTGTTTCCGTGGGAAGCCGGCTTTCTGCCCAACGGGCCTCAGGGCCGTGGGCCTCGGGGGTCCCTCCGGCTCCCCAAATCACAGAGAGGAGGTGAGGGACTTAGACCATGCCTGGGCCATGTTGTTTCTTCCGCCTGGGTGTGTGGCATTTTGTTGACCTGGCTACTCACATTTGCATATGTTTTCCAGAGCAAGCACCTATTGTTCCTCAGAAGCAGTTTTTGCCCCAGGGGTCTCCGGGCAGTGTTCCTTGGGCTTGAACTCCTGCTAGCTAAACTGCTGGGATGAGGGAAGGGCTCAGACTGTGCCTGGGCCCTGTGGTCTCTTCCAGGTCAGTGTATGGTATTTCCTTCACCTTGCCACAGGCACTGGGGATCATGTCTGCACGTGGATAAGGACTTCCCCCTGGGAAACCGGTTTCTGTAAAATGGTCCCAATTCTGTGCTCCTCTCTTTTCACTCCTGCAGCCAGAAGTCCAGGGAGGAGGGGAGGGCTTAGAACATGGCTGGGCACTGGGGTTTCTTCCAGAGAAGGGGATGGCATTTGCTTTCATTGCCACCACCCCTTGGGATAGAGTCTGCACCTCAGGAAAGCTGTTTCCTTGGGAAGCCGGCTTTCTGCCAAACGGGCCTCAGGGCCGTGGTCTTCGGGGGTCCCTCCGGCTCCCCAAAGCACAGGGATGAGGTGAGGGGCTTTGACCATGCCTGAGCCATGTTCTTTCTTCCCCCTGGGTGTATGGCATTTTGTTGACCAGGCTACCCCCACTTGGGATAGGTTTTCCACAGCAAGAGCATATTGTTCGTCGGAAGCCGTTTGGGCCCCAGGGGGTCTCCGGGCTGTGTTCCTTGGGGTTGAACTCCTGCTAGCAAAACCGCCGGGAGGAGGGTAGGGCTCAGACTGTGCCTGGGCCCTGTGGTCTCTTCCAGGTCAGTGTATGGCATTTTCTTCCCCTTGCCACAGGCACTGGGGAGCATGTCTGCACGTGGAGAAGGACTTCCTCGTGGGAAGCCGGTTTCCAGTCAAAGGATCCCAGTGCTGTCGTCCTCTCTTTTCACTCCTGCCTCCAGAAGCCCAGGGAGGAGGGGAGGGCTTAGAACATGGCTGGGCACTGGGGTTTATTGCAGAGGAGGAGATGGCATTTGCTTTCCCTTGCCACCACCCCTTGGGATAGGGTCTGCACCTCAGGAAAGCTCTTTCCGTGGGAGGCCGGCTTTCTGCCAAACGGGCCTCAGGGCCGTGGGCTTCGGGGGACCCTCCGGCTCCGCAAAACACAGAGAGGACGTGAGGGGTTAGACCATGCCTGGGCCTAGTTGTCTCTTCCACCTGGGTGTGTGGCATTTTGTTGACCTGGCTACCCCCTCTTGGGATAGGTTTTCCACAGCAAGAGCATATTGTTCGTCGGAAGCCCTTTGGGCCCCAGGGGGTCTCCGGGCTGTGTTCGTTGTGGTGGAACTCCTGCTAGCAAAACCGCCGGGATGAGGGAAGGGCTCAGACTGTGCCTGGTCCCTGTGGTCTCTTCCAGGTCAGTGTATGGCATTTCCTTCCCCTTGCCACAGGCACCTGGGAGCATGTCTGCACGTGGAGAAAGACTTTCCCGTGGGAAGCCGGTTTTTGTCAAACGGGTCCCAGTGCTCTGCTCCTCTCTTTTAACTCCTGCTGCCTGAAGCCCAGGGAGGATGGGAGGGCTTAGAACATGGCTGGGCACTGTGGTTTCTTTTAGAGAAGTGGAGGGCATTTGCATTACCTTGCCACAACCACTTGGGATAGGGTGTGCACCTCAGGAAAACTGTTTCCGTGGGAAGCCGGCTTTTTGCAAAGGGGTCTCAGGGCCGTGGGGATCGGCTTTCCCTCCGGCTCCCCAAAGCACAGGGATGAGGTGAGGGGCTTAGACCGTGCCTGGGCAATGTTGTTTCTTACACCTGGGTGTGTGGCATTTTGTTGACCTGGCTACCCCCACTTAGGATAGGTTTTCCTGTCAAGCACCTCTTGTTCGTCGGAAGCCGTTTTTGCCCCAGGGGTCTCCGGGCTGTGTTCGTTGGGGTGAACTCCTGCTATCAAAACCGTCGGGATGAGGGAGGGGTTCAGACTGTGCCTGGTCCCTGTGGTCTCTTCCAGGTCAGTGTATGGCATTTCCTTCCCCTTGCCACAGGCACCTGGGAGCATGTCTGTACGTGGAGAAAGACTTTCCCGTGGGAAGCCGGTTTTTGTCAAACGGGCCCTACTGCCCTGCTCCTCTCTTTTCACTCCTGCTGCCAGAAGCCCAGGGAGGACGGGAGGGCTTAGAACAAGGCTCGCACTGTGGTTTCTTCCAGAGAAGTGGAGGGCATTTGCATTACCTTGCCACAACCACTTGGGATAGGGTGTGCACCTCAGGAAAACTGTTTCCGTGGGAAGCCGGCCTTTTGCAAAGGGGTCTCAGGGCCGTGGGGCTCGGCTGTCCCTCCGGCTCCCCAAAGCACAGGGACGAGGTGAGGGGCTTAGACCGTGCCTGGGCAATGTTGTTTCTTACACCTGGGTGTGTGGCATTTCGTTGACCTGGCTACTCCCACTTCGGATAGGTTTTCCACAGCAAGCACCTCTTGTTCGTCGGAAGCCGTTTTTGCCCCAGGGGTCTCCGGGCTGTGTTCGTTGGGGTTGAACTCCTGCTAGCAAAACCGCCGGGATGAGGGAAGGGTTCAGACTGTGCCTGGGCCCTGTGGTCTCTTCCAGGTCAGTGTATGGCATTTCCTTCCCCTTGCCACAGGCACCTGGGAGCATGTCTGTACGTGGAGAAAGACTTTCGCGTGGGAAGCCGGTTTTTGTCCAACGGGTCCCAGTGCTCTGCTCCTCTTTTTTCACTCCTGTTGCCAGAAGCCCAGGGAGGATGGGAGGGCTTAGAACATGGCTCGCACTGTGGTTTCTTCCAGAGAAGTGGAGGGCATTTGCATTACCTTGCCACAACCACTTGGGATAGGGTCTGGACCTCAGGAAAACTGTTTCCGTGGGAAGCCGGCTTTTTGCAAAGGGGTCTCAGGGCCATGGGCCTCGGGTGTCCCTCCGGCTCCCCAAAGCACAGGGACGAGGTGAGGGGCTTAGACCATGCCTCGGCAATGTTGTTTCTTACACCTTGGTGTGTGGCATTTTGTAGACCTGGCTACCCCCACTTGGGATAGGTTTTCCACAGCAAGCACCTCTTGTTTGTCGGAAGCCGTTTTTGCCCAAGGGGTCTCCGGGCTGTGTTCGTTGGGGTGAACTCCTGCTAGCAAAACCGCCGGGATGAGGGAAGGGTTCAGACTGTGCCTGGGCCCTGTGGTCTCTTCCAGGTCAGTGTATGGCATTTCCTTCCCCTTGCCACAGGCACCTGGGAGCATGTCTGCACTTGGAGAAAGACTTTCCCGTGGGAAGCCGGTTTTTGTCAAACGGGTCCCAGTGCTCTGCTCCTCTCTTTTCATTCCTGCTGCCAGAAGCCCAGGGAGGATGGGAGGGCTTAGAACATGGCTGGGCACTGTGGTTTCTTCCAGAGAAGTGGAGGGCATTTGCTTTACCTTGCCACAACCACGTGGGATAGGGTGTGCACCTCAGGAAAACTGTTTCTGTGGGAAACCGGCTTTTTACAAAGGGGTCTCAGGGCCGTGGGCCTCGGGTGTCCCTCCGGCTCCTCAAAGCACAGGGATGAGGTGAGGGGCTTAGACCATGCCTGGGCAATGCTGTTTCTTACACCTGGGTGTTTGGCATTTTGTTGACCTGGCTACCCCACTTGGGATAGGTTTTCCACAGCAAGCACCTCTTGTTCGTCGGAAGCCGTTTTTGCCCCAGGGGTCTCCGGGCTGTGTTCGTTGGGTTTGAACTCCTGCTATCAAAACCGTCGGGATGAGGGAGGGGTTCAGACTGTGCCTGGTCCCTGTGGTCTCTTCCAGGTCAGTGTATGGCATTTCCTTCCCCTTGCCACAGGCACCTGGGAGCATGTCTGCACGTGGAGAAAGACTTTCCCGTGGGAAGCCGGTTTTTGTCAAACGGGTCCCAGTGCTCTGCTCCTCTCTTTTAACTCCTGCTGCCTGAAGCCCAGGGAGGATGGGAGGGCTTAGAACATGGCTGGGCACTGTGGTTTCTTTTAGAGAAGTGGAGGGCATTTGCATTACCTTGCCACAACCACTTGGGATAGGGTGTGCAACACAGGAAAACTGTTTCCGTGGGAAGCCGGCTTTTTGCAAAGGGGTCTCAGGGCCGTGGGGATCGGCTTTCCCTCCGGCTCCCCAAAGCACAGGGATGAGGTGAGGGGCTTAGACCGTGCCTGGGCAATGTTGTTTCTTACACCTGGGTGTGTGGCATTTTGTTGACCTGGCTACCCCCACTTAGGATAGGTTTTCCTGTCAAGCACCTCTTGTTCGTCGGAAGCCGTTTTTGCCCCAGGGGTCTCCGGGCTGTGTTCGTTGGGGTGAACTCCTGCTATCAAAACCGTCGGGATGAGGGAGGGGTTCAGACTGTGCCTGGTCCCTGTGGTCTCTTCCAGGTCAGTGTATGGCATTTCCTTCCCCTTGCCACAGGCACCTGGGAGCATGTCTGCACGTGGAGAAAGACTTTCCCGTGGGAAGCCGGTTTTTGTCAAACGGGTCCCAGTGCTCTGCTCCTCTCTTTTCACTCCTGCTTCCTGAAGCCCAGGGAGGATGGGACGGCTTAGAACATGGCTGGGCACTGTGGTTTCTTTTAGAGAAGTGGAGGGCATTTGCATCACCTTTCCACAACCACTTGGGATAGGGTGTGCACCTCAGGAAAACTGTTTCCGTGGGAAGCCGGCTTTTTGCAAAGGGGTGTCAGGGCCGTGGGGATCGGCTTTCCCTCCGGCTCCCCAAAGCAGAGGGACGAGGTGAGGGGCTTAGACCGTGCCTGGGCAATGTTGTTTCTTACACCTGGGTGTGTGGCATTTTGTTGACTTGGCTACCCCCACTTGGGATAGGTTTTCCTGTCAAGCACCTCTTGTTCGTCGGAAGCCGTTTTTGCCCCAGGGGTCTCCGGGCTGTGTTCGTTGGGGTGAACTCCTGCTAGCAAAACCGCCGGGATGAGGGAAGGGTTCAGACTGTGCCTGGGCCCTGTGGTCTCTTCCAGGTCAGTGTATGGCATTTCCTTCCCCTTGCCACAGGCACCTGGGAGTATGTCTGCACGTGGAGAAAGACTTTCCCGTGGGAAGCCGGTTTTTGTCAAACGGTTCCCAGTGCTCTGCTCCTCTCTTTTCACTCCTGCTGCCAGAAGCCCAGGGAGGATGGGAGGGCTTAGAACATGGCTGGGCACTGTGGTTTCTTCCAGAGAAGTGGAGGGCATTTGCTTTACCTTCCCACAACCACTTGGGATAGGGTGTGCACCTCAGGAAAACTGTTTTCCGTGGGAAGCCGGCTTTTTGCAAAGGGGTCTCAGGGCCGTGGGCCTCGGCTGTCCCTCCGGCTCCCCAAAGCACAGGGACGAGGTGAGGGGCTTAGACCGTGCCTGGGCAATGTTGTTTCTTACACCTTGGTGTGTCGCATTTTGTTGACCTGGCTACCCCCACTTGGGATAGGTTTTCCACAGCAAGCACCTCTTGTTCGTCGGAAGCCGTTTTTGCCCAAGGGGTCTCTGGGCTGTGTTCGTTGGGGTTGAACTCCTGCTAGCAAAACCGCCGGGATGAGGGAAGTGTTCAGACTGTGCTTGGGCCCTGTGGTCTCTTCCAGGTCAGTGTATGGCATTTCCTTCCCCTTGCCACAGGCACCTGGGAGCATGTCTGCACGTGGAGAAAGACTTTCCCGTGGGAAGCCGGTTTTTGTCAAATGGGTCCCAGTGCTCTGCTCCTCTCTTTTCACTCCTGTTGCCAGAAGCCCAGGGAGGATGGGAGGGTTTAGAACATGGCTGGGCACTGTGGTTTCTTCCAGAGAAGTGGAGGGCATTTGCTTTACCTTGCCACAACCACTTGGGATAGGGTGTGCACCTCAAGAAAACTGTTTTCCGTGGGAAGCCGGCTTTTTGCAATGGGGTCTCAGGGCCGTGGGCCTCGGCTGTCCCTCCAGCTCCCCAAAGCACAGGGACGAGGTGAGGGGCTTACACCGTGCCTGGGCAATGTTCTTTCTTACACCTGGGTGTGTGGCATTTTGTTGACCTCGCTACCCCCACTTGGGATAGGTTTTCCACAGCAAGCACCTCTTGTTTGTCGGAAGCCGTTTTCGCCCAAGGGGTCTCCGGGCTGTGTTCGTTGGGGTGAACTCCTGCTAGCAAAACCGCCGGGATGAGGGAAGGGTTCAGACTGTGCCTGGGCCCTGTGGTCTCTTCCAGGTCAGTGTATGGCATTTCCTTCCCCTTGCCACAGGCACCTGGGAGCATGTCTGCACTTGGAGAAAGACTTTCCCGTGGGAAGCCGGTTTTTGTCAAACGGGTCCCAGTGCTCTGCTCCTCTCTTTTCATTCCTGCTGCCAGAAGCCTAGGGAGGATGGGAGGGCTTAGAACATGGCTGGGCACTGTGGTTTCTTCCAGAGAAGTGGAGGGCATTTGCTTTACCTTTCACAACCACGTGGGATAGGGTGTGCACCTCAGGAAAACTGTTTCTGTGGGAAACCGGCTTTTTACAAAGGGGTCTCAGGGCCGTGGGCCTCGGGTGTCCCTCCGGCTCCTCAAAGCACAGGGATGAGGTGAGGGGCTTAGACCATGCCTGGGCAATGCTGTTTCTTACACGTGGGTGTTTGGCATTATGTTGACCTGGCTACCCCACTTGGGATAGGTTTTCCACAGCAAGCACCTCTTGTTCGTCGGAAGCCGTTTTTGCCCCAGGGGTCTCCGGGCTGTGTTCGTTGGGTTTGAACTCCTGCTATCAAAACCGTCGGGATGAGGGAGGGGTTCAGACTGTGCCTGGTCCCTGTGGTCTCTTCCAGGTCAGTGTATGGCATTTCCTTCCCCTTGCCACAGGCACCTGGGAGCATGTCTGCACGTGGAGAAAGACTTTCCCGTGGGAAGCCGGTTTTTGTCAAACGGGTCCCAGTGCTCTGCTCCTCTCTTTTAACTCCTGCTGCCTGAAGCCCAGGGAGGATGGGAGGGCTTAGAACATGGCTGGGCACTGTGGTTTCTTTTAGAGAAGTGGAGGGCATTTGCATTACCTTGCCACAACCACTTGGGATAGGGTGTGCAACACAGGAAAACTGTTTCCGTGGGAAGCCGGCTTTTTGCAAAGGGGTCTCAGGGCCGTGGGGATCGGCTTTCCCTCCGGCTCCCCAAAGCACAGGGATGAGGTGAGGGGCTTAGACCGTGCCTGGGCAATGTTGTTTCTTACACCTGGGTGTGTGGCATTTTGTTGACCTGGCTACCCCCACTTAGGATAGGTTTTCCTGTCAAGCACCTCTTGTTCGTCGGAAGCCGTTTTTGCCCCAGGGGTCTCCGGGCTGTGTTCGTTGGGGTGAACTCCTGCTATCAAAACCGTCGGGATGAGGGAGGGGTTCAGACTGTGCCTGGTCCCTGTGGTCTCTTCCAGGTCAGTGTATGGCATTTCCTTCCCCTTGCCACAGGCACCTGGGAGCATGTCTGCACGTGGATAAAGACTTTCCCGTGGGAAGCCGGTTTTTGTCAAACGGGTCCCAGTGCTCTGCTCCTCTCTTTTCACTCCTGCTGCCTGAAGCCCAGGGAGGATGGGAGGGCTTAGAACATGGCTGGGCACTGTGGTTTCTTCCAGAGAAGTGGAGGGCATTTGCTTTACCTTGCCACAACCACTTGGGATAGGGTGTGCACCTCAAGAAAACTGTTTTCCGTGGGAAGCCGGCTTTTTGCAATGGGGTCTCAGGGCCGTGGGCCTCGGCTGTCCCTCCGGCTCCCCAAAGCACAGGGAAGAGGTGAGGGGCTTACACCGTGCCTGGGCAATGTTCTTTCTTACACCTGGGTGTGTGGCATTTTGTTGACCTGGCTACCCCCACTTGGGATAGGTTTTCCACAGCAAGCACCTCTTGTTTGTCGAAGCCGTTTTTGCCTCAGGGTCTCCGGGCTGTGTTCGTTGGGGTTGAACTCCTGCTAGCAAAACCGCCGGGATGAGGGAAGGGTTCAGACTGTGCCTGGGCCCTGTGGTCTCTTCCAGGTCAGTGTATGGCATTTCCTTCCGCTTGCCACAGGCACCTGGGAGCATGTCTGCACGTGGAGAAAGACTTTCCCGGTGAAAGCCGGTTTTTGTCAAACGGGTCCCAGTGCTCTGCTCCTCTCTTTTCACTCCTGTTGCCAGAAGCCCAGGGAGGATAGGAGGCCTTAGAACATGCTTGGGCACTGTGGTTTCTTCCAGAGAAGTGGAGGGCCTTTGCTTTACCTTGCCACAACCACTTGGGATAGGGTGTGCACCACAGGAAAACTGTTTCGGTGGGAAGCCAGCTTTTTGCAAAGGGGTCTCAGGGCCATGGGGCTCGGCTGTCCCTCCGGCTCCCCAAAGCTCAGGGACGAGGTGGGGGGCTTAGATCGTGCCTGGGCAATGTTGTTTCTTACACCTGGGTGTGTGGCATTTCGTTGAGCTGGCTACTCCCACTTGGGATAGGTTTTCCACAGCAAGAACCTCTTGTTCGTCGGAAGCCGTTTTTGCCCCAGGGGTCTCCGGGTTGTGTTCGTTGGGGTTGAACTCCTGCTAGCAAAACCGCCGGGATTAGGGAAGGGTTCAGACTGTGCCTGGGCCCTGTGGTCTCTTCCAGGTGAGTGTATGGCATTTCCTTCCCCTTGCCACAGGCACCTGGGAGCATGTCTGCACGTGGAGAAAGACTTTCCCGTGGGAAGCCGGTTTTTGTCAAACGGGTCCCAGTGCTCTGCTCCTCTCTTTTCACTCCTGCTGCCAGAAACCCAGGGAGGATGGGTGGGCTTAGAACATGGCTGGGCACTGTGGTTTCTTCCAGAGAAGTGGAGGGCATTTGCATTACCTTGCCACAACCTCTTGGAGGGTCTGCACCTCAGGAAAACTGTTTCTGTGGGAAGCCGGCTTTTTGCAAAGGGTCTCAATGCCGTTGGCCTCGGCTATCCCTCCGGCTCCCCAAAGCACAGGGACGAGGTGAGGGGCTTGGAACGTGCCTCGGCAATGTTGTTTCTTATACCTGGGTGTGTGGCGTTTTGTTCACCTATCTACCCCACTTGGGATAGGTTTTCCACAGCAAGCACCTCTTGTTCGTCGGAGGCCGTTTTTGCCTCAGGGTCTCCGGGCTGTGTTCGTTGGGGTTGAACTCCTGTTAGCAAAACCGCCGGGTTGAGGGAAGGGTTCAGACTGTGCCTGGGCCCTGTGGTCTCTTCCAGTCAGTGTATGGCATTTCCTTCACCTTGCGACAGTCACTGGGGATTATGTCTGCACGTGGAGAAGGATTTCCTCGTGGGAAGCCGGGTTCTGTCAAACCGTCGCAGTGCTGTGCTCCGCTCTTTTCATTCCTGCTGCCAGAAGCCCAGGGAGGAGGGGAGGGCTTAGAACATGGCTGGGCACTGGGATTTCTACCAAAGGAGGGGATAGCATTTGCTTTCCATTGCCACCACCCCTTGGGATAGGGTCTGCACCTCAGGAAAGCTGTTTCCGTGGAAGGCGGCTTTCTGCCCAACGGGCCTCAGGGCCGTCGGCCTCTGGGGTCCCTCCGGCTCCCCAAAGCACAGGGACGAGGTGAGGGGCTTAGACCATGCCTGGGCCATGTTATTTCTTCCACCTGGGTGTGTGGCATTTTCTTGACCTGGCTACCCCCACTTGGGATACGTTTTCCACAGCAAGAGCATATTGTTCGTCGGAAGCCGTTTTTGCCCCAGGGGTCTCCGGGCTGTGTTCATTGGGGTTGAACTCCTGCTAGCAAAACCGCCGGGATGACGGAAGGGTTCAGACTGTGCCTGGGCCCTGTGGTCTCTTCCAGGTCAGTGTATGGGATTTCCTTCCCCTTGCCACAGGCACCTGGGAGCATGTCTGCACGTGGAGAAAGACTTTCCCGTGGGAAGCCGGTTTTTGTCAAACGGGTCCCAGTGCTCTGCTCCTCTCTTTTCACTCCGGCTGCCAGAAGCCCAGGGAGGATGGGAGGGCTTAGAACATGGCTGGGCATTGTGGTTTCTTTCAGAGAAGTGGAGGGCACTTGCTTTACCTTGGCACAACCACTTGTGAGAGGGTCTGCACCTCAGGAAAACTGTTTCCGTGGGAAGCCGGATTTTCAAAGGGGTCTCAGGGCCGTGGTAGTCGGCTGTCCCTCCGGCTCCCCAAAGCACAGGGTCGAGGTGAGGGGCTGAGACCATACCTGGGCAATGTAGTTTCTTACACCTGGGTGTGTGGCATTTTGTTGACCTGGCTACCCCCACTTGGGATAGGTTTTCCTCAGCAAGCACCTATTGTTCATCGGAAGCCATTTTTGCCCCAGGGCTCTCCGGGCTGTGTTCCTTGGTGTTGAACTCCTGCTAGCAAAACCACCGGGATGAGGGAAGGGTTCAGACTGTGCCTGGGCCCTGTGGTCTCTTCCAGGTCAGTATATGGCATTTCCTTTCCCTTGCCACAGGCACCTAGGAGCATGTCTGCCCGTGAAGAAAACTTTCGCGTGGGAAGCCGGTTTTTGTCAAACGGGTCCCAGTGCTCTGCTCCTCTCTTTTCACTCCTGCTACCAGAAGCCCAGGGAGGATGGGAGGGCTTGGAACATGGCTGGGCACTGTGGTTTCTTCCAGAGAAGTGGAGGGCATTTGCTTTACCTTGCCAGAACCACTTGGGATAGGGTGTGCACCTCAGGAAAAGTGTTTCCGAGGGAAGCCGGCTTTTTGCAAAGGGGTCTCAGGGCCGAGGGGCTCGGCTGTCCCTCCGGCTCCCCAAAGCACAGGGACGAGGTGAGGGGTTTAGACCGTGCCTGGGCAATGTTATTTCTTACACCTGGGTGTGTGGCATTTCGTTGACCTGACTACCCCCACTTGGGATAGGGTTTCCACAGCAAGCACCTCTTGTTCGTCGGAAGCCGTTTTTGCCTCAGGGTCTCCGGGCTGTGTTCATTGGGGTTGAACTCCTGCTAGCAAAACCGCCGGGATGACGGAAGGGTTCAGACTGTGCCTGGGCCCTGTGGTCTCTTCCAGGTCAGTGTATGGCATTTCCTTTCCCTTGCCACAGGCACCTGGGAGCATGTCTGCACGTGGAGAAAGACTTTCCCGTGGGAAGCCGGTTTTTGTCAAACGGGTCCCAGTGCTCTGCTCTTCTCTTTTCACTCCTGCTACCAGAAGCCCAGGGAGGATGGGAGGGCTTAGAACATGGCTGGGCACTGTGGTTTCTTCCAGAGAAGTGGAGGGCATTTGCATTACCTTGCCACAACCACTTGGGATAGGGTCTGCACCTCAGGAAAACTGTTTCCGTGGGAAGCCGGCTTTTTGCAAAGGGGTCTCAGGGCCGTGGGCCTCGGCTGTCCCTCCGCTCCCCAAAGCACAGGGACGAGGTGAGGGGCTTAGACAGTGCCTGGGCAATGTTGTTTCTTACACCTGGGTGTGTGGCATTTTGTTGACCTGGCTACTCCCACTTGGGATAGGTTTTCCACAGAAAGCACCTCTTGTTCGACTGAAGCCGTTTTTGCCTCAGGGTCTCCAGGCTGTGTTCGTTGGGGTTGAACTCCTGCTAGCAAAACCGCCGGGATGAGGGAAGGGTTCAGACTGTGCTTGGGCCCTGTGGTCTCTTCCAGGTCAGTGTATGGCATTTCCTTCCCCTTGCCACAGGCACCTGGGAGCATGTCTGCACGTGGAGAAAGACTTTCCCGTGGGAAGCCGGTTTTTGTCCAACGGGTCCCAGTGCTCTGCTCTTCTCTTTTCACTCCTGCTACCAGAAGCCCAGGGAGGATGGGAGGGCTTAGAACATGACTGGGCACTGTGGTTTCTTCCAGAGAAGTGGAGGGCATTTGCATTACCTTGCCACAACCACTTGGGATAGGGTCTGCACCTCAGGAAAACTGTTTCCGTGGGAAGCCGGCTTTTTGCAAAGGGGTCTCAGGGCCATGGGCCTCGGGTGTCCCTCCGGCTCCCCAATGCACAGGGACGAGGTGAGGGGCTTAGACCGTGCCTGGGCAATGTTGTTTCTTACATCTGGGTGTGTGGCATTTTGTTGACCTGGCTACACCCACTTGGGATAGGTTTTCCACAGCAAGCACCTCTTGTTCGTCGGAAGCCGTTTTTGCCTCAGGGACTCTGGGCTGTGTTCGTTGGGGTTGAACTCATGCTAGCAAAACTGCCGGGATGAGGGAAGGGTTCAGACTGTGCCTGGGCCCTGTGGTCTCTTCTAGGTCAGTGTATGGCATTTCCTTCCCCTTGCCACAGGCACCAGGGAGCATGTCTGCACGTGGAGAAAGACTGTCCCGTGGGAAGCCGGTTTTTCTCAAACGGGTCCCAGTGCCCTGTTCGTCTCTTTCCACTCCTGCTGCCAGAAGCCCAGGGAGGATGGGAGGTCTTAGAACATGGCTGGGCACTGTGGTTTCTTCCAGAGAAGTGGAGGGCATTTGCATTACCTTGCCACAACCACTTGGGATAGGGTGTGCACCTCAGGAAAAGTGTTTCCGAGGGAAGCCGGCTTTTTGCAAAGGGGTCTCAGGGCCTGTCGGGCTCGGCTGTCCCTCCGGCTCCCCAAAGCACAGGGACGAGGTGAGGGGTTTAGACCGTGCCTGGGCAATGTTATTTCTTACAACTGGGTGTGTGGCATTTCATGACCTGACTACCCCCACTTGGGATAGGTTTTCCACAGCAAGCACCTCTTGTTCGTCGGAAGCCGTTTTTGCCTCAGGGTCTCCGGGCTGTGTTCGTTGGGGTTGAACTCCTGCTAGCAAAACCGCCGGGATGACGGAAGGGTTCAGACTGTGCCTGGGCCCTGTGGTCTCTTCCAGGTCAGTGTATGGCATTTCCTTTCCCTTGCCACAGGCACCTGGGAGCATGTCTGCACGTGGAAAAAGACTTTCCCGTGGGAAGCCGGTTTTTGTCAAACGGGTCCCAGTGCTCTGCTCCTCTCTTTTCACTCCTGCTGCCAGAAGCCCAGGGAGGATGGGAGGGCTTAGAACATAGCTGGGCACTGTGGTTTCTTCCAGAGAAGTGGAGGGCATTTGGTTTACCTTGCCACAACCACTTGGGACAGGGTGTGCACCTCAGGAAAACTGTTTCCGTGGGAAGCCGGCTTTTTGCAAAGGGGTCTCAGGGCCGTGGGCCTCGGCTGTCCCTCTGCTCCCCAAAGCACAGGGACGAGGTGAGGGGCTTAGACCGTGCCTGGGCAATGTTGTTTCTTACACCTGGGTGTGTGGCATTTTGTTGACCTGGCTACTCCCACTTGGGATAGGTTTTCCACAGAAAGCACCTCTTGTTCGACTGAAGCCGTTTTTGCCTCAGGGTCTCCAGGCTGTGTTCGTTGGGGTTGAACTCCTGCTAGCAAAACCGCCGGGATGAGGGAAGGGTTCAGACTGTGCTTGGGCCCTGTGGTCTCTTCCAGGTCAGTGTATGGCATTTCCTTCCCCTTGCCACAGGCACCTGGGAGCATGTCTGCACGTGGAGAAAGGCTTTCCCGTGGGAAGCCGATTTTTGTCAAACGGGTCCCAGTGCTCTGCTCCTCTCTTTTCACTCCTGCTGCCAGAAGCCCAGGGAGGATGGGAGGGCTTAGAACATGGCTGGGCACAGTGGTTTCTTCCAGAGAAGTGGAGGGCATTTGCTTTACCTTGCCACAACCACTTGGGATAGGGTGTGCACCTCAGGAAAACTGTTTTCCGTGGGAAGCCGGCGTTTTGCAAAGGGGTCTCAGGGCAGTGGGCCTCGGGTGTCCCTCCGGCTCCCCAAAGCACAGGGACGAGGTGAGGGGCTTGGACCGTGCCTGGGCAATGTTGTTTCTTACACCTGGGTGTGTGGCATTTCGTTGACCTGGCTACTCCCACTTGGGATAGGTTTTCCACAGCAAGCACCTCTTGTTCGTTGGAAGCCCTTTTTGCCCCACGGGTCCGGGCTGTGTTCGTTGGGGTTGAACTCCTGCTAGCAAAACTGCCGGGATGAGGGAAGGGTTCAGACTGTGCCTGGGCCCTGTGGTCTCTTCCAGGTCAGTGTATGGCATTTCCTTCCCCTTGCCACAGGCACCTGAGAGCATGCCTGCACGTGGAGAAAGACTTTCCAGTGGGAAGCAGGTTTTTGTCAAACGGGTCCAAGTGCCCTGCTCCTCTCTTTTCACTCCTGCTGCCAGAAGCCCAGGGAGGATGGGAGGGCTTAGAACATGGCTGGGCAATGTGGTTTCTTCCAGAGAAGTGGAGGGCATTTGCATTACCTTGCCACTACCACTTGGGATAGGGTGTGCACCTCAGGAAAACTGTTGCCGTGGGATGCTGGCTTTTTGCAAAGGGGTCTCAGGGCCATGGGCCTCGGGTGTCCCTCCGGCTCCCCAAAGCACAGGGACGAGGTGAGGGGCTTAGACCGTGCCTGGGCAATGTTGTTTCTTACACCTGGGTGTGTGGCATTTCGTTGACCTCACTACCCCCACTTGGGATAGGTTTTCCACAGCAAGCACCTCTTGTTCGTCGGAAGCCGTTTTTGCCTCAGGGTCTCCGGGCTGTGTTCGTTGGGGTTGAACTCCTGCTAGCAAAACCGCCGGGATGAGGGAAGGGTTCAGACTGTGCCTGGGCCCTGTGGTCTCTTACAGGTCAGTGTATGGCATTTCCTTCCCCTTACCACAGGCACCTGGGAGCATGTCTGCATGTGGAGAAAGACTTTCGCGTGGGAAGCCGGTTTTTGTCAAACGGGTCCCAGTGCCCTGCTCCTCTCTTTTCACTCCTGCTGCCAGAAGCCCAGGGAGGATGGAAGGGCTTAGAACATGGCTGGGCACTGTGGTTTCTTCCAGAGAAGTGGAGGGCATTTGCTTTACCTTACCACAACCACGTGGGATAGGGTGTGCACCTCAGGAAAACTGTTTCTGTGGGAAGCCGGCTTTTTACAAAGGGGTCTCAGGGCCGTGGGCCTCGGCTGTCCCTCCGCTCCCCAAAGCACAGGGACGAGGTGAGGGGCTTAGACCGTGCCTGGGCAATGTTGTTTCTTACACCTGGGTGTGTGGCATTTTGTTGACCTGGCTACTCCCACTTGGGATAGGTTTTCCACAGAAAGCACCTCTTGTTTGACTGAAGCCGTTTTTGCCTCAGGGTCTCCAGGCTGTGTTCGTTGGGGTTGAACTCCTGCTAGCAAAACCGCCGGGATGAGGGAAGGGTTCAGACTGTGCTTGGGCCCTGTGGTCTCTTCCAGGTCAGTGTATGGCATTTCCTTCCCCTTGCCACAGGCACCTGGGAGCATGTCTGCACATGGAGAAAGACTTTCCCGTGGGAAGCCGGTTTTTGTCAAACGGGTCCCAGTCCCCTGCTCCTCTCCTTTAAATCCTGCTGCCAGAAGCCCAGGGAGGATGGGAGGGCTTAGAACATCGCTGGGCACTGTGGTTTCTTCCAGAAAAGTGGAGGGCATTTGCTTTACCTTGCCACAACCACTTGGGATAGGGTGTGCACCTCAGGAAAACTGTTTTCCGTGGGAAGCCGGCTTTTTGCAAAGGGGTCTCAGGGCCGTGGGCCTCGGGTGTTCCTCCGGCTCCCCAAAGCACAGGGACGAGGTGAGAGGCTTAGACCGTGCCTGGGCAATGTTGTTTCTTACACCTGGGTGTGTAGCATTTCGTTGACCTGGCTACTCCCACGTGGGATAGGTTTTCCACAGTAAGCACCTCTTGTTCGTTGGAAGCCCTTTTTGCCCCACGGGTCTCCGGGATGTGTTCGTTGGGGTTGAACTCCTGCTAGCAAAACCGCCGGGATGAGGGAAGGGTTCAGACTGTGCCTGGGCCCTGTGGTCTCTTCCAGGTCAGTGTATGGCATTTCCTTCCCCTTGCCACAGGCACCTGGGAGCATGTCTGCACGTGGAGAAAGACTTTCCCGTGGGAAGCCGGTTTTTGTCAAACGGGTCCCAGTGCTCTGCTCCTCTCTTTTCACTCCTGCTGCCAGAAGCCCAGGGAGGGTGGGAGGGCTTAGAACATGAATGGGCACTGTGGTTTCTTCCAGAGAAGTGGAGGGCATTTGCATTACGTTGCAACAACCACTTGGATTGGGTCTGCACCTCAGGAAAACTGTTTCCGTGGGTAGGCGCCTTTTACAAAGGGGTCTCAGGGCCATGGGGCTCGGCTGTCCCTCCGGCTCCCCAAAGCACAGGGACGAGGTGAGGGGCTTGGACCGTGCCTGGGCAATGTTGTTTCTTACACCTGGGTGTGTGGCATTTCGTTGACCTGGCTACCCCCACTTGGGATAGGTTTTCCACAGAAAGCACCTCTTGTTCGTCGGAAGCCGTTTTTGCCCCAGGGGTCTCCGGGCTGTGTTCGTTGGGGATGAACTCCTGCTAGCAAAACCGCCGGGATGAGGGAAGGGTTCAGACTGTGCCTGGGCCCTGTGGTCTCTTCCAGGTCAGTGTATGGCATTTCCTTCCCCTTGCCACAGGCACCTGGGAGCATGTCTGCACGTGGAGAAAGACTTTCCCGTGGGAAGCTGGTTTTTGTCAAACGGGTCCCAGTTCTCTGCTCCTCTCTTTTCACTCCTGCTGCCAGAAGCCCAGGGAGGATGGGAGGGCTTAGAACATGGCTGGGCACTGTGGTTTCTTCCAGAGAAGTGGAGGTTATTTGCTTTACCTTGCCACAACCACTTGGGATAGGGTGTGCACCTCAGGAAAACTGTTTCTGTGGGAAGCCGGCTTTTTGCAAAGGGGCCTCAGGGCCGAGGGGCTCGGCTGTCCCTCCGGCTCCCCAAAGCACAGGGACGAGGTAAGGGGCTTAGACCGTGCCTGGGCAATGTTGTTTCTTACACCTGGGTTTGTGGCATTTTGTTGACCAGGCTACCCCCACTTGGGATAGGTTTTCCACAGCAAGAGTATATTGTTCGTCGGAAGCCGTTTTTGCCCCAGGGGTCTCCGGGCTGTGTTCGTTGGGGTGAACTCCTGCTAGCAAAACCGCCGGGATGAGGGAAGGGTTCAGACTGTGCCTGGGCACTGTGGTCTCTTCCAGGTTAGTGTATGGCATTTCCTTCCCCTTGCCACAGGCACCTGGGAGCATGTCTGCACTTGGAGAAAGACTTTCCCGTGGGAAGCCGGTTTTTGTCAAACGGGTCCCAGTGCTCTGCTCCTCTCTTTTCACTCCTGCTGCCAGAAGCCCAGGGAGGATGGACGGGCTTAGAACATGGCTGGGCACTGGGGTTTCTTCCAGAGGAGGGGATGGCATTTGCTTTCCCTTGCCACCACTCTTTGGGATAGGGTCTACACCTCATGAAATCTGTTTCCGTGGGAACCCGGCTTTCTGCCCAACGGGCCTCAGGGCCATGGGCCTCGGGGGTCCCTCCGGCTCCCCAAAGCACAGAGACGAGGTGAGGTACTTAGACCATGCCTGGGCCATGTTGTTTCTTCCACCTGGTGTGTGGCATTTTGTTGACCTGGCTACCCCCACTTGGGATAGGTTTTCCACAGCAAGAGCATATTGCTCGTCGGAAGCCGTTTGGGCCACAGGGGGTCTCCGGGCTGTGTTCCTTGGGGTTGAACTCCTGCTAGCAAAACCGTCGGGATGAGGAAAGGGCTCAGACTTTGCCTGGGCCCTGTAGTCTCTTCGAGGTCAATGTATGGTATTTCTTTCACCTTACCACAGGCACTGGGGAGCATGTCTGCACGTGGAGAAGGACTTTCTCGTAGAAAGCCGGTTTCTGTCAAAGGGTCCCAGTGCTGTATTCCTCTCTTTTCACTCCTGCTACCAGAAGCCCAGGGAAGAGGGGAGGGCTTAGAATATCCCTGGGCACTGGAGTTTCTTTCAGAGAAGGGGATGGCATTTGCTTTCCCTTGCCACCACCCCTTGGGATAGGGGCTGCACCTCAGGAAAGCTGTTTCCGTGGGAAGCCGGCTTTCTGCCCAACGGGCCTCAGGGCCGTGGGCCTCGGGGGTCCCTCCGGCTCCCCAAAGCACAGAGAGGAGGTGAGGGACTTAGACCATGCCTCGGCCATGTTGTTTCTTCCGCCTGGGTGTGTGGCATTTTGTTGACCTGGCTACTCACATTTGCATATGTTTTCCAGAGCAAGCACCTATTGTTCCTCAGAAGCAGTTTTTGCCCCAGGGGTCTCCGGGCAGTGTTCCTTGGGCTTGAACTCCTGCTAGCTAAACTGCTGGGATGAGGGAAGGGCTCAGACTGTGCCTGGGCCCTGTGGTCTCTTCCAGGTCAGTGTATGGTATTTCCTTCACCTTGCCACAGGCACTGGGGAGCATGTCTGCACGTGGATAAGGACTTCCCCCTGGGAAACCGGTTTCTGTAAAATGGTCCCAATGCTGTGCTCCTCTCTTTTCACTCCTGCAGCCAGAAGTCCAGGGAGGAGGGGAGGGCTTAGAACATGGCTGGGCACTGGGGTTTCTTCCAGAGAAGGGGATGGCATTTGCTTTCATTGCCACCACCCCTTGGGATAGAGTCTGCACCTCAGGAAAGCTGTTTCCTTGGGAAGCCGGCTTTCTGCCAAACGGGCCTCAGGGCGGTGGTCTTCGGGGGTCCCTCCGGCTCCCCAAAGCACAGGGACGAGGTGAGGGGCTTTGACCATGCCTGAGCCATGTTCTTTCTTCCACCTGGGTGTATGGCATTTTGTTGACCAGGCTACCCCCACTTGGGATAGGTTTTCCACAGCAAGAGCATATTGTTCGTCGGAAGCCGTTTGGGCCCCAGGGGGTCTCCGGGCTGTGTTCCTTGGGGTTGAACTCCTGCTAGCAAAACCGCCGGGAGGAGGGTAGGGCTCAGACTGTGCCTGGGCCCTGTGGTCTCTTCCAGGTCAGTGTATGGCATTTTCTTCCCCTTGCCACAGGCACTGGGGAGCATGTCTGCACGTGGAGAAGGACTTCCTCGTGGGAAGCCGGTTTCCCGTCAAAGGATCCCAGTGCTGTCGTCCTCTCTTTTCACTCCTGCCTCCAGAAGCCCAGGGAGGAGGGGAGGGCTTAGAACATGGCTGGGCACTGGGGTTTATTGCAGAGGAGGAGATGGCATTTGCTTTCCCTTGCCACCACCCCTTGGGATAGGGTCTGCACCTCAGGAAAGCTCTTTCCGTGGGAGGCCGGCTTTCTGCCAAACGGGCCTCAGGGCCGTGGGCTTCGGGGGACCCTCCGGCTCCCCAAAACACAGAGAGGACGTGAGGGGTTAGATCATGCCTGGGCCTAGTTGTCTCTTCCACCTGGGTGTGTGGCATTTTGTTGACCTGGCTACCCCCTCTTGGGATAGGTTTTCCACAGCAAGAGCATATTGTTCGTCGGAAGCCCTTTGGGCCCCAGGGGGTCTCCGGGCTGTGTTGCTTGTGGTGGAACTCCTGCTAGCAAAACCGCCGGGATGAGGGAAGGGCTCAGACTGTGCCTGGGCCCTGTGGTCTCTTCCAGGTCAGTGTATGGTATTTCCTTCATCTTGCCACAGGCACTGGGGAGCATGTCTGCACGTGGAGAAGGACTTCCTCATGGAAGCCGGTTTCTGTCAAAGCGTCCCAGTGCTGTCCTCCTCTCTTTTCACTCCTGTTGCTAGAAGCCCAGGGAGGAGGGGAGGGCTTAGAACATGGCTGGGCACTGGGGTTTATTGCAGAGGAGGAGATGGCATTTGCTTTCCCTTACCACCACCCCTTGGGAGAGGGTCTGCAACTCAGGAAAGCTGTTTCCGTGGGAGGCCGGCTTTCTGCCAAATGGGTCTCAGGGCCGTGGGCTTCGGGGGTCCCTCCGGCTCCCCAAAGCACAGAGAGGAGGTGAGAGGTTAGACCATGCCTGGGCCTAGTTGTCTCTTCCACCTGGGTGTGTGCCATTTTGTTGACCTGGCTACCCCCTCTTGGGATAGGTTTTCCACAGCAAGAGCATATTGTTCGTCAGAAGCCGTTTGGGCGCCAGGGGGTCTCCGGGCTGTGTTGCTTGTGGTGGAACTCCTGCTAGCAAAACCGCCGGGATGAGGGAAGGGCTCAGACTGTGCCTGGGCCCTGTAGTCTCTTCCAGGTCAGTGTATGGTATTTCCTTCACCTTGCCACAGGCACTGGGGAGCATGTCTGCACTTGGAGAAGGACTTCCTCGTGGAAGCCGGTTTCTGTCAAAGCGTCCCACTGCTGTCCTCCTCTCTTTTCACTCCTGCTGCTAGAAGCCCAGGGAGGAGGGGAGGGCTTAGAACATGGCTGGGCACTGGGGTTTCTTCCAGAGAAGGAGATGGCATTTTTTTTCCCTTGCCTCCACCCCTTGGGATAGGGTCTACACCTCAGGAGAACTGTTTCCGTAGGAAACTGGCTTTTTGCAAAGGGGTCTCAGGGCCGTGGGCCTCGGCTGTCCCTCCGGCTCCCCAAACACAGGGACGAGGTGAGGGGCTTAGACCATGCCTGGGCAATGTTGTTTCTTACATCTGGGTGTGTGGCATTTTGTTGACCTGGCTACCCCCACTTGGGATAGGTTTTCCATAGGAAGCACCTCTTGTTCGTCGGAAGCCGTTTTTGCCTCAGGGGTCTCCGGGCTGTGTTCGTTGGGGTTGAACTCCTGCTAGCAAAACCGCCGGGATGAGGGAAGGGTTCAGACTGTGCCTGGGCCCTGTGGTCTCTTCCAGGTCAGTGTATGGCGTTTCCTTCCCCTTGCCACAGGCACCTGGGAGCATGTCTGCACGTGGAGAAAGACTTTCCCGTAGGAAGCCGGTTTTTGTCAAACGGGTCCCAGTGCTGTGCTCCTCTCTTTTCACTCCTGCTGCCTGAAGCCCAGGGAGGATGGGAGGGCTTAGAACATGGCTGGGCACTGTGGTTTCTTCCAGAGAAGTGGAGGGCATTTGCATTACCTTGCCACAACCAGTTGGGATAGGGTCTGCACCTCAGGAAGACTCTTTTCGTCGGAAGCCGGCTTTTTCCAAAGGGGTCTCAGGGCCGTGGGCCTCGGGTGTCCCTCGGTTCCCCAAAGCACAGGGACGAGGTGAGGTGCTTAGAACATGCCTGGGCAATGTTGTTTCTTACACCTGGGTGTGTTGCATTTTGTTTACCTGGCTACCCCATATTTGGGATAGGTTTTCCACAGCAAGAGTATACTGCTCTTCGGAAGCCGTTTTTGCCCCAGGGGTCTCCGGGCTGTGTTCGTTGGGGTAGACTCCAGCTAGCAAAACCGCCGGGATGAGGGAAGGGCTCAGACTGTGCCTGGGCCCTGTGGTCTCTTCCAGGTCAGTGTATGGCATTTCCTTCCCCTTGCCACAGGCACCTGGGAGCATGTCTGCATGTGGGGAAAGACTTTCCCTTGGGAAGCCGGTTTTTGTCATACGGGTCCCAGTGCCCTGCTCCTCTCTTTTCACTCCTGCTGCCAGAAGCCCAGGGAGGATGGGAGGGCTTAGAACATGGCTGGGCACTGTGGTTTCTTCCAGAGAAGTGGAGGGCATTTGCTTTACCTTTCCACAACCACTTGTGAGAGGGTCTGCACCTCAGAAAACTGTTTCCGTGGGAAGCCGGCTTTTTGCAAAGGGTTCTCAGGGTCGTGGGCCTCGGGTGTCCCTCCGGCTCACCAAAGCACAGGGACGAGGTGAGGGGCTTAGACCGTGCCTGGGCAATGTTGTTTCTTACACCTTGGTGTGTTGCATTTTGTTGACCTGGCTACCCCCACTTGGGATAGGTTTTCCACAGCAAGCACCTCTTGTACGTCGGTAGCCGTTTTTGCCCAAGGGGTCTCCGGGCTGTGTTCATTGGGGTGAACTCCTGCTAGCAAAACCGCCGGGATGAGGGAAGGGTTCAGACTGTGCCTGGGCCCTGTGGTCTCTTCCAGGTCAGTGTATGGCATTTCCTTCCCCTTGCCACAGGCACCTGGGAGCATGTCTGCACTTGGAGAAAGACTTTCCCGTGGGAAGCCGGTTTTTGTCAAACGGGTCCCAGTGCTCTGCTCCTCTCTCTTCACTCCTGCTGCCAGAAGCCCAGGGAGGATGGGAGGGCTTAGAACATGGCTGGGCACTGTGGTTTCTTCCAGAGAAGTGGAGGGCATTTGCTTTACCTTGCCACAATCCCTTGGGAAAGGGTGTGCACCTCAGGAAAACTGTTTTCCGTGGGAAGCCGGCTTTTTGCAAAGGGGTCTCAGGGCCGTGGGCCTCGGGTGTCCCTCCGGCTCCCCAAAGCACAGGGACGAGGTGAGGGGCTTGGACCGTGCCTGGGCAATGTTGTTTCTTACACCTGGGTGTGTGGCATTTTGTTGACCTGGCTACCCCACTTGGGATGGGTTTTCCACAGCAAGGACCTCTTGTTCGTCGGAAGCCGTTTTTGCCCCAGGGGTCTCGGGGCTGTGTTCGTTGGGGTTGAACTCCTGCTATCAAAACCGTCGGGATGAAGGAGGGGTTCAGACTGTGCCTGGGCCCTGTGGTCTCTTCCAGGTCAGTGTATGGCATTTCCTTCCCCTTGCCACAGGCACCTGGGAGCATGTCTGCACGTGGAGAAAGACTTTCGCGTGGGAAGCCGGTTTTTGTCAAACGGGTCCGAGTGCTCTGCTCCTCTCTTTTCACTCCTGCTGCCAGAAGCCCAGGGAGGATGGGAGGGCTTAGAACATGGCTGGGCACTGTGGTTTCTTCCAGAGAAGTGGAGGGCATTTGCTTTACCTTTCCACAACCACTTGTGAGAGGGTCTGCACCTCAGAAAACTGTTTCCGTGGGAAGCCGGCTTTTTGCAAAGGGTTCTCAGGGTCGTGGGCCTCGGGTGTCCCTCCGGCTCACCAAAGCACAGGGACGAGGTGAGGGGCTTAGACCGTGCCTGGGCAATGTTGTTTCTTACACCTTGGTGTGTTGCATTTTGTTGACCTGGCTACCCCCACTTGGGATAGGTTTTCCACAGCAAGCACCTCTTGTACGTCGGTAGCCGTTTTTGCCCAAGGGGTCTCCGGGCTGTGTTCATTGGGGTGAACTCCTGCTAGCAAAACCGCCGGGATGAGGGAAGGGTTCAGACTGTGCCTGGGCCCTGTGGTCTCTTCCAGGTCAGTGTATGGCATTTCCTTCCCCTTGCCACAGGCACCTGGGAGCATGTCTGCACTTGGAGAAAGACTTTCCCGTGGGAAGCCGGTTTTTGTCAAACGGGTCCCAGTGCTCTGCTCCTCTCTTTTCACTCCTGCTGCCAGAAGCCCAGGGAGGATGGGAGGGCTTAGAACATGGCTGGGCACTGTGGTTTCTTCCAGAGAAGTGGAGGGCATTTGCTTTACCTTGCCACAATCCCTTGGGAAAGGGTGTGCACCACAGGAAAACTGTTTTCCGTGGGAAGCCGGCTTTTTGCAAAGGGGTCTCAGGGCCGTGGGCCTCGGGTGTCCCTCCGGCTCCCCAAAGCACAGGGACGAGGTGAGGGGCTTGGACCGTGCCTGGGCAATGTTGTTTCTTACACCTGGGTGTGTGGCATTTTGTTGACCTGGCTACCCCACTTGGGATGGGTTTTCCACAGCAAGGACCTCTTGTTCGTCGGAAGCCGTTTTTCCCCAGGGGTCTCCGGGCTGTGTTCGTTGGGGTTGAACTCCTGCTATCAAAACCGTCGGGATGAAGGAGGGGTTCAGACTGTGCCTGGGCCCTGTGGTCTCTTCCAGGTCAGTGTATGGCATTTCCTTCCCCTTGCCACAGGCACCTGGGAGCATGTCTGCACGTGGAGAAAGACTTTCGCGTGGGAAGCCGGTTTTTGTCAAACGGGTCCGAGTGCTCTGCTCCTCTCTTTTCACTCCTGCTGCCAGAAGCCCAGGGAGGATGGGAGGGCTTAGAACATGGCTGGGCAATGTGGTTTCTTCCAGAGAAGTGGAGGGCATTTGCATTACCTTGCCACTACCACTTGTGAGAGGGTCTGCACCTCAGGAAAACTGTTTCCATGGGAAGCCGGCTTTTTACAAAGGGTTCTCAGGGTCGTGGGCCTCGGGTGTCCCTCCGGCTCCCCAAAGCACAGGGTCGAGGTGAGGGGCTTAGACCGTGCCTGGGCAATGTTGTTTCTTACACCTTGGTGTGTGGCATTTTGTTGACCTGGCTACCCCCACTTGGGATAGGTTTTCCACAGCAAGCACCTCTGGTTCGTCGGAAGCCGTTTTTGCCCCAGGGGTCTCCGGGCTGTGTTCGTTGGGGTTGAATTCCTGCTATCAAATCCGTCGGGATGAGGGAGGGGTTCAGACTGTGCCTGGGCCCTGTGGTCTCTTCCAGGTCAGTGTATGGCATTTCCTTCCCCTTGCTACAGGCACCTGGGAGCATGTCTGCACGTGGAGAAAGATTTTCCCGTGGGAAGCCGGTTTTTGTCAAACGGGTCCCAGTGCTCTGCTCCTCTCTTTTCACTCCTGCTGCCAGAAGCCCAGGGAGGATGGGAGGGCTTAGAACATGGCTGGGCACTGTGGTTTCTTCCAGAGAAGTGGAGGGCATTTGCATTACCTTGCCACAACCACTTGGGATAGGGTGTGCACCTCAGGAAAACTGTTTCCGTGGGAAGCCGGCTTTTTGCAAAGGGGTCTCAGGGCCGTGGGGATCGGTTTTCCCTCCGGCTCCCCAAAGCACAGGGACGAGGTGAGGGGCTTAGACCGTGCCTGGGCAATGTTGTTTCTTACACCTGGGTGTGTGGCATTTTGTTGACCTGGCTACCCCCACTTGGGATAGGTGTTCCACAGCAAGCACCTCTTGTTCGTCGGAAGCCGTTTTTGCCTCAGGGGTCTCCGGGCTGTGTTCGTTGGGGTAAACTCCTGCTAGCAAAACCGCCGGGATGAGGGAAGGGTTCAGACTGTGCCTGGTCCCTGTGGTCTCTTCCAGGTCAGTGTATGGCATTTCCTTCCCCTTGCCCCAGGCACCTGGGAGCATGTCTGCACGTGGAGAAAGACTTTCCCGTGGGAAGCCGGTTTTTGTCAAACGGGTCCCAGTGCTCTGCTCCTCTCTTTTAACTCCTGCTGCCTGAAGCCCAGGGAGGATGGGAAAGCTTAGAACATGGCTGGGCACTGTGGTTTCTTTTAGAGAAGTGGAGGGCATTTGCATTACCTTGCCACAACCACTTGGGATAGGGTCTGCACCTCAGGAAAACTGTTTCCGTGGGAAGCCGGCTTTTTGCAAAGGGGTCTCAGGGCCGTGGGGATCGGCTTTCCCTCCGGCTCCCCAAAGCACAGGGACGAGGTGAGGGGCTTAGACCGTGCCTGGGCAATGTTGTTTCTTACACCTGGGTGTGTGGCATTTTGTTGACCTGGCTACCCCCACTTGGGATAGGTTTTCCTGTCAAGCACCTCTTGTTGGTCGGAAGCCGTTTTTGCCCCAGGGGTCTCCGGGCTGTGTTCGTTGGGGTGAACTCGTGCTATCAAAACCGTCGGGATGAGGGAGGGGTTCAGACTGTGCCTGGTCCCTGTGGTCTCTTCCAGGTCAGTGTATGGCATTTCCTTCCCCTTGCCACAGGCACCTGGGAGCATGTCTGCACGTGGAGAAAGACTTTCCCGTGGGAAGCCGGTTTTTGTCAAACGGGTCCCAGTGCTCTGCTCCTCTCTTTTCACTCCTGCTGCCAGAAGCCCAGGGAGGATGGGAGGGCTTAGAACATGGCTGGGCACTGTGGTTTCTTCCAGAGAAGTGGAGGGCATTTGCATTACCTTGCCACAACCACTTGGGATAGGGTGTGCACCTCAGGAAAACTGTTTCCGTGGGAAGCCGGCTTTTTGCAAAGGGGTCTCAGGGCCGTGGGGATCGGTTTTCCCTCCGGCTCCCCAAAGCACAGGGACGAGGTGAGGGGCTTAGACCGTGCCTGGGCAATGTTGTTTCTTACACCTGGGTGTGTGGCATTTTGTTGACCTGGCTACCCCCACTTGGGATAGGTGTTCCACAGCAAGCACCTCTTGTTCGTCGGAAGCCGTTTTTGCCTCAGGGGTCTCCGGGCTGTGTTCGTTGGGGTAAACTCCTGCTAGCAAAACCGCCGGGATGAGGGAAGGGTTCAGACTGTGCCTGGTCCCTGTGGTCTCTTCCAGGTCAGTGTATGGCATTTCCTTCCCCTTGCCCCAGGCACCTGGGAGCATGTCTGCACGTGGAGAAAGACTTTCCCGTGGGAAGCCGGTTTTTGTCAAACGGGTCCCAGTGCTCTGCTCCTCTCTTTTAACTCCTGCTGCCTGAAGCCCAGGGAGGATGGGAAAGCTTAGAACATGGCTGGGCACTGTGGTTTCTTTTAGAGAAGTGGAGGGCATTTGCATTACCTTGCCACAACCACTTGGGATAGGGTCTGCACCTCAGGAAAACTGTTTCCGTGGGAAGCCGGCTTTTTGCAAAGGGGTCTCAGGGCCGTGGGGATCGGCTTTCCCTCCGGCTCCCCAAAGCACAGGGACGAGGTGAGGGGCTTAGACCGTGCCTGGGCAATGTTGTTTCTTACACCTGGGTTTGTGGCATTTTGTTGACCTGGCTACCCCCACTTGGGATAGGTTTTCCTGTCAAGCACCTCTTGTTGGTCGGAAGCCGTTTTTGCCCCAGGGGTCTCCGGGCTGTGTTCGTTGGGGTGAACTCGTGCTATCAAAACCGTCGGGATGAGGGAGGGGTTCAGACTGTGCCTGGTCCCTGTGGTCTCTTCCAGGTCAGTGTATGGCATTTCCTTCCCCTTGCCACAGGCACCTGGGAGCATGTCTGCACGTGGAGAAAGACTTTCCCGTGGGAAGCCGGTTTTTGTCAAACGGGTCCCAGTGCTCTGCTCCTCTCTTTTCACTCCTGCTGCCTGAAGCCCAGGGAGGATGGGAGGGCTTAGAACATGGCTGGGCACTGTGGTTTCTTTTAGAGAAGTGGAGGGCATTTGCATTACCTTGGCACAACCACTTGGGATAGGGTGTGCACCTCAGGAAAACTGTTTCCGTGGGAAGCCGGCTTTTTGCAAAGGGGTCTCAGGGCCGTGGGGATCGGCTTTCCCTCCGGCTCCCCAAAGCACAGGGACGAGGTGAGGGGCTTAGACCGTGCCTGGGCAATGTTGTTTCTTACACCTGGGTGTGTGGCATTTTGTTGACCTAGCTACCCCCACTTGGGATAGGTTTTCCTGTCAAGCACCTCTTGTTCGTCGGAAGCCGTTTTTGCCCCAGGGGTCTCCGGGCTGTGTTTGTTGGGGTGAACTCCTGCTAGCAAAACCGCCGGGATGAGGGAAGGGTTCAGACTGTGCCTGGGCCCTGTGGTCTCTTCCAGGTCAGTGTATGGCATTTCCTTCCCCTTGCCACAGGTACCTGGGAGTATGTCTGCACGTGGAGAAAGACTTTCCCGTGGGAAGCCGGTTTTTGTCAAACGGTTCCCAGTGCTCTGCTCCTCTCTTTTCACTCCTGCTGCCAGAAGCCCAGGGAGGATGGGAGGGCTTAGAACATGGCTGGGCACTGTGGTTTCTTCCAGAGAAGTGGAGGGCATTTGCATTACCTTGCCACAACCACTTGGGATAGGGTGTGCACCTCAGGAAAACTGTTTCCGTGGTAAGCCGGCTTTTTGCAAAGGGGTCTCAGGGCCGTGGGCCTCGGGTGTCCCTCCGGCTCCCCAAAGCACAGGGACGAGGTGAGGGGCTTAGACCGTGCCTGGGCAATGTTGTTTCTTACACCTGGGTGTGTGGCATTTCGTTGACCTGGCTACTCCCACTTGGGATAGGTTTTCCACAGCAAGCACCTCTTGTTCGTCGGAAGCCGTTTTTGCCCCAGAGGTCTCCACACTGTGTTCGTTGGGGTTGAACTCCTGCTAGCAAAACCGCCGGGATGAGGGAAGGATTCAGACTGTGCCTGGGCCCTGTGGTCTCTTCCAGGTCAGTGTATGGCATTTCCTTCCCCTTGCCACAGGCACCTGGGAGCATGTCTGCATGTGGAGAAAGACTTTCGCGTGGGAAGCCGGTTTTTGTCAAACGGGTCCCAGTGCCCTGCTCCTCTCTTTTCACTCCTGCTGCCAGAAGCCCAGGGAGGATGGGAGGGCTTAGAACATGGCTGGGCACTGTGGTTTCTTCCAGAGAAGTGGAGGGCATTTGCTTTACCTTGCCACAACCACTTGGGAGAGGGTCTGTACCTCAGGAAAAGTGTTTCCGAGGGAAGCCGGCTTTTTGGAAAGGAGTCTCAGGGCCGTGGGGCTCGGCTGTCCCTCCGGCTCCCCAAAGCACAGGGACGAGGTAAGGGGCTTAGATCGTGCCTGGGCAATGTTGTTTCTTACACCTGGGTGTGTTGCATTTTGTTGACCTGGCTACCCCCACTTGGGATAGGTTTTCCAGTCAAGCATCTCTTGTTCGTCGGAAGCCGTTTTTGCCCCAGGGGTCTCCGGGCTGTGTTCGTTGGGGTTGAACTCCTGCTATCAAAACCGTCGGGATGAAGGAGGGGTTCAGACTGTGCCTGGGCCCTGTGGTCTCTTCCAGGTCAGTGTATGGCATTTCCTTCCCCTTGCCACAGGCACCTGGGAGCATGTCTGCACGTGGAGAAAGACTTTCCCGTGGGAAGCAGGTTTTTGTCAAACGGGTCCCAGTGCTCTGCTCCTCTCTTTTCACTCCTGCTGCCAGAAGCCCAGGGAGGATGGGAGGGCTTAGAACATGGCTGGGCAATGTGGTTTCTTCCAGAGAAGTGGAGGGCATTTGCATTACCTTGCCAATACCACTTGTGAGAGGGTCTGCACCTCAGGAAAACTGTTTCCATGGGAAGCCGGCTTTTTACAAAGGGTTCTCAGGGTCGTGGGCCTCGGGTGTCCCTCCGGCTCCCCAAAGCACAGGGTCGAGGTGAGGGGCTTAGACCGTGCCTGGGCAATGTTGTTTCTTACACCTTGGTGTGTGGCATTTTGTTGACCTGGCTACCCCCACTTGGGATAGGTTTTCCACAGCAAGCACCTCTGGTTCGTCGGAAGCCGTTTTTGCCCCAGGGGTCTCCGGGCTGTGTTCGTTGGGGTTGAACTCCTGCTATCAAATCCGTCGGGATGAGGGAGGGGTTCAGACTGTGCCTGGGCCCTGTGGTCTCTTCCAGGTCAGTGTATGGCATTTCCTTCCCCTTGCCACAGGCACCTGGGAGCATGTCTGCACGTGGAGAAAGATTTTCCCGTGGGAAGCCGGTTTTTGTCAAACGGGTCCCAGTGCTCTGCTCCTCTCTTTTCACTCCTGCTGCCAGAAGCCCAGGGAGGATGGGAGGGCTTAGAACATGGCTGGGCACTGTGGTTTCTTCCAGAGAAGTGGAGGGCATTTGCATTACCTTGCCACAACCACTTGGGATAGGGTGTGCACCTCAGGAAAACTGTTTCCGTGGGAAGCCGGCTTTTTGCAAAGGGGTCTCAGGGCCGTGGGGATCGGCTTTCCCTCCGGCTCCCCAAAGCACAGGGACAAGGTGAGGGGCTTAGACCGTGCCTGGGCAATGTTGTTTCTTACACCTGGGTGTGTGGCATTTTGTTGACCTGGCTACCCCCACTTGGGATAGGTTTTCCTGTCAAGCACCTCTTGTTCGTCGGAAGCCGTTTTTGCCTCAGGGGTCTCCGGGCTGTGTTCGTTGGGGTGAACTCCTGCTAGCAAAACCGCCGGGATGAGGGAAGGGTTCAGACGGTGCCTGGGCCCTGTGGTCTCTTCCAGGTCAGTGTATGGTATTTCCTTCCCCTTGCCACAGGCACCTGGGAGCATGTCTGCACGTGGAGAAAGACTTTCCCGTGGGAAGCCAGTTTTTGTCAAACGGGTCCCAGTGCTCTGCTCCTCTCTTTTCATTCCTGCTGCCAGAAGCCCAGGGAGGATGGGAGGGCTTAGAACATGGCTGGGCACTGTGGTTTCTTCCAGAGAAGTGGAGGGCATTTGCTTTACCTTGCCACAACCACGTGGGATAGGGTGTGCACCTCAGGAAAACTGTTTCCGTGGGAAGCCGGCTTTTTACAAAGGGGTCTCAGGGCCGTGGGCCTCCGGTGTCCCTCCGGCTCCCCAAAGCACAGGGTCGAGGTGAGGGGCTTAGACCGTGCCTGGGCAATGTTGTTTCTTACACCTTGGTGTGTGGCATTTTGTTGACCTGGCTACCCCCACTTGGGATAGGTTTTCAACAGCAAGCACCTTTGTTCGTCGGAAGCCGTTTTTACCCCAGGGGTCTCCGGACTGTGTTCGTTGGGGTTGAACTCCTGCTAGCAAAACCGCCGGGATGAGGGAAGGGTTCAGACTGTGCCTGGGCCCTGTGGTCTCTTCCAGGTCAGTGTATGGCATTTCCTTCCCCTTGCCACAGGCACCTGGGAGCATGTCTGCACGTGGAGAAAGACTTTCCCGTGGGAAGCCGGTTTTTGTTAAACGGGTCCCAGTGCTCTGCTCCTCTCTTTTCACTCCTGCTGCCAGAAGCCCAGGGAGGATGGGAGGGCTTAGAACATGGCTGGGCACTGTGGTTTCTTCCAGAGAAGTGGAGGGCATTTGCTTTACCTTGCCACAACCACGTGGGATAGGGTGTGCACCTCAGGAAAACTGTTTCTGTGGGAAGCCGGCTTTTTACAAAGGGGTCTCAGGGCCGTGGGCCTCGGGTGTCCCTCCGGCTCCTCAAAGCACAGGGATGAGGTGAGGGGCTTAGACCATGCCTGGGCAATGCTGTTTCTTACACCTGGGTGTTTGGCATTTTGTTGACCTGGCTACCCCACTTGGGATAGGTTTTCCACAGCAAGCACGTATTGTTCGTCGGAAGCCGTTTTTGCCCCAGGGGTCTCCAGACTGTGTTCGTTGGGGTTGAACTCCTGCTAGCAAAACCGCCGGGATGAGGGAAGGATTCAGACTGTGCCTGGGCCCTGTGGTCTCTTCCAGGTCAGTGTATGGCATTTCCTTCCCCTTGCCACAGGCACCTGGGAGCATGTCTGCATGTGGAGAAAGACTTTCGCGTGGGAAGCCGGTTTTTGTCAAACGGGTCCCAGTGCCCTGCTCCTCTCTTTTCACTCCTGCTGCCAGAAGCCCAGGGAGGCTGGGAGGGCTTAGAACATGGCTGGGCACTGTGGTTTCTTCCAGAGAAGTGGAGGGCATTTGCTTTACCTTGCCACAACCACTTGGGAGAGGGTCTGTACCTCAGGAAAAGTGTTTCCGAGGGAAGCCGGCTTTTTGGAAAGGAGTCTCAGGGCCGTGGGGCTCGGCTGTCCCTCCGGCTCCCCAAAGCACAGGGACGAGGTAAGGGGCTTAGATCGTGCCTGGGCAATGTTGTTTCTTACACCTGGGTGTGTTGCATTTTGTTGACCTGGCTACTCCCACTTGGGATAGGTTTTCCAGTCAAGCATCTCTTGTTCGTCGGAAGCCGTTTTTGCCCCAGGGGTCTCCGGGCTGTGTTCGTTGGGGTTGAACTCCTGCTATCAAAACCGTCGGGATGAGGGAGGGGTTCAGACTGTGCCTGGGCCCTGTGGTCTCTTCCAGGTCAGTGTATGGCATTTCCTTCCCCTTGCCACAGGCACCTGGGAGCATGTCTGCACGTGGAGAAAGACTTTCCCGTCGGAAGCCGGTTTTTGTCAAACGGGTCCTAGTGCTCTGCTCCTCTCTTTTCATTCCTGCTGCCTGAAGGCCCAGGGAGGATGGGAGGGCTTAGAACATGGCTGGGCACTGTGGTTTCTTCCAGAGAAGTGGAGGGCATTTGCATTACCTTGCCGAACCACTTGGGATAGGGTGTGCACCTCAGGAAAACTGTTTCCGTGGGAAGCCGGCTTTTTGCAAAGGGGTCTCAGGGCCATGGGCCTCGGGTGTCCCTCCGGCTCCCCAAAGCACAGGGACGAGGTGAGGGGCTTAGACCGTGCCTGGGCAATGTTGTTTCTTACACCTGGGTGTGTGGCATTTCGTTGACCTGACTACCCCCACTTGGGATAGGTTTTCCACAGCAAGCACCTCTTGTTCGTCGGAAGCCGTTTTTGCCTCAGGGTCTCCGGGCTGTGTTCGTTGGGGATGAACTCCTGCTACCAAAACCGCCGGGATGAAGGAAGGGTTCAGACTGTGCCTGGGCCCTGTGGTGTCTTCCAGGTCAATGTATGGCATTTCCTTCCCCTTGCCACAGGCACCTGGGAGCTAGTCTGCACGTGGAGAAAGACTTTCCCGTGGGAAGCCGGTTTTTGTCAAACGGGTCCCAGTGCCCTGCTCCTCTCTTTTCACTCCTGCTGCCAGAAGCCCAGGGAGGATGGGAGGGCTTAGAACATGGCTGGGCACTGTGGTTTCTTCCAGAGAAGTGGAGGGCATTTGCATTACCTTGCCACAACCAGTTGGGATAGGGTCTGCACCTCAGGAAGACTCTTTTCGTCGGAAGCCGGCTTTTTCCAAAGGGGTCTCAGGGCCGTGGGCCTCGGGTGTCCCTTGGCTCCCCAAAGCACAGGGACGAGGTGAGGTGCTTAGAACATGCCTGGGCAATGTTGTTTCTTACACCTGGGTGTGTTGCATTTTGTTTACCTGGCTACCCCATATTTGGGATAGGTTTTCCACAGCAAGAGTATACTGCTCATCGGAAGCCGTTTTTGCCCCAGGGGTCTCCGGGCTGTGTTCCTTGGGGTTGACTCCTGCTAGCAAAACCGCCGGGATGAGGGAAAGGCTCAGACTGTGCCTGGGCCCTGTGGTCTCTTCCAGGTCAGTGTATGGCATTTCCTTCCCCATGCCACAGGCACCTGGGAGCATGTCTGCACGTGGGGAAAGACTTTCCCTTGGGAAGCCGGTTTTTGTCAAACGGGTCCCAGTGCCCTACTCCTCTCTTTTCACTCCTGCTGCCAGAAGCCCAGGGAGGATGGGAGGGGTTAGAACATGGTTGGGCAGTTTGGTTTCTTCCAGAGAAGTGGAGGGCATTTGCATTACCTTGCCACAACCTCTTGGAATAGGGTCTGCACCTCAGGAAAACTGTTTCGGTGGGAAGCCGGCTTTTTGCAAAGGGGTCTCAGGGCCGTGGGCCTCGGGTGTCCCTCCGGCTCCCCAAAGCACAGGGACGAGGTGAGGGGCTTGGACCGTGCCTGGGCAATGTTGTTTCTTACACCTGGGTGTGTGGCATTTTGTTGAACTGGCTACCCCACTTGGGATAGGTTTTCCACAGCAAGCACCTCTTGTTCGTCGGAAGCCGTTTTTGCCCCAGGGGTCTCCGGGCTGTGTTCGTTGGGGTTGAACTCCTGCTATCAAAACCGTCGGGATGAAGGAGGGGTTCAGACTGTGCCTGGGCCCTGTGGTCTCTTCCAGGTCAGTGTATGGCATTTCCTTCCCCTTGCCACAGGCACCTGGGAGCATGTCTGCATGTGCAGAAGGACTTCCTCGTGGGAAGCCGGTTTCCCGTCAAAGGATCCCAGTGCTGTGGTCCTCTCTTTTCACTCCTGCTGCCAGAAGTCCAGGGAGGAGGGGAGGGCTTAGAACATGGGGGGGCACTGGGGTTTATTGCAGAGGAGGAGATGGCATTTGCTTTCCCTTACCACCACCCCTTGGGATAGGGTCTGCAACTCAGGAAAGCTGTTTCCGTGGGAGGCCGGCTTTCTGCCAAATGGGTCTCAGGGCCGTGGGCTTCGGGGGTCCCTCCGGCTCCCCAAAGCACAGAGAGGAGGTGAGGGGTTAGACCATGCCTGGGCCTAGTTTTCTCTTCCACCTGGGTGTTTGCAATTTTGTTGACCTGGCTACCCCCTCTTGGGATAGGTTTTCCACAGCAAGAGCATATTGTTCGTCGGAAGCCGTTTGGGCGCCAGGGGGTCTCCGGGCTGTGTTCCTTCTGGTGGAACTCCTGCTAGCAAAACCGCCGGGATGAGGGAAGGGCTCAGACTGTGCCTGGGCCCTGTGGTCTCTTCCAGGTCAGTGTATGGTATTTCCTTCACCTTGCCACAGGCACTGGGGAGCATGTCTGCACGTGGAGAAGGACTTCCTCGTGGAAGCCGGTTTCTGTCAAAGCGTCCCATCTGTCCTCCTCTCTTTTCATTCCTGCTGCTAGAAGCCCAGGGAGGAGGGGAGGGCTTAGAACATGGCTGGGCACTGGGGTTTCTTCCAGAGAAGGAGATGGCATTTTTTTCCCTTGCCTCCACCCCTTGGGATAGGGTCTGCACCTCAGGAAAGCTGTTTCCGTGGGAAGCCGGCTTTTTGCAAAGGGTTCTCAGGGCCGTGGGCCTCGGCTGTCCCTCCCCAAAGCACAGGGACGAGGTGAGGGGCTTAGACCATGCCTGGGCAATGTTGTTTCTTACACCTGGGTGTGTGGCATTTTATTGACCTGGCTACCCCCACTTGGGATAGGTTTTCAACAGCAAGCACCTTTGTTCGTCGGAAGCCGTTTTTACCCCAGGGGTCTCCGGACTGTGTTCGTTGGGGTTGAACTCCTGCTAGCAAAACCGCCGGGATGAGGGAAGGGTTCAGACTGTGCCTGGGCCCTGTGGTCTCTTCCAGGTCAGTGTATGGCATTTCCTTCCCCTTGCCACAGGCACCTGGGAGCATGTCTGCACGTGGAGAAAGACTTTCCCGTGGGAAGCCGGTTTTTGTTAAACGGGTCCCAGTGCTCTGCTCCTCTCTTTTCACTCCTGCTGCCAGAAGCCCAGGGAGGATGGGAGGGCTTAGAACATGGCTGGGCACTGTGGTTTCTTCCAGAGAAGGAGATGGCATTTGCTTTACCTTGCCACAACCACTTGTGAGAAGGTCTGCACCTCAGGAAAACTGTTTCCGTGAGAAGCCGGCTTTTGGCCAAACGGGTCTCAGGGCCGTGGGGCTCGGCTGTCCCTCCGGCTCCCCAAAGCATAGGGACGAGGTGAGTGCCTTAGACCATGCTTGGGCAATGTTGTTTCTTACACCTGGGTGTTTGTCATTTTGTTGACCTGACTACCCCACTTGGGATAGGTTTTCCACAGCAAGCACCTCTTGTTCGTTGGAAGCCATTTTTGCCCCAGGGGGTCTCCGGGCTGTGTTAGTTGTGGTGGAACTCCTGCTAACAAAACCGCCGGGATGAGGCAAGGGCTCAGACTGTGCCTGGGCACTGTGGTCTCTTCCAGGTCAGTGTATGGCATTTCCTTCAGCTTGCCACAGGCACTGGGAAGCATGTCTGCACGTGGAGAAGGACTTCCTCGTGGGAAGCCGGTTTCTGTCAAAGAGTCCCAGTGCTGTGCTCCTCTCTTTTCACTCCTGCTGCCAGAAGCCCAGTGAGGAGGGGAGGGCTTAGAACATGGCTGGGCACTGGGGTTTCTTCCAGAGAAGGGGATGGCATTTGCTTTCCCTTGCCACCACCCCTTGGGATAGGGTCTGCACCTCAGGAAAGCTGTTTCCTTGGGAAGCCGGCTTTCTGCCCAACGGGCCTCAGGGCCGTGGGCCTCGGGGGTCCCTCCAGATCCCCAAAGCACAGGGACGAGGTGAGGGGCTTAGACCATGCCTGGGCAATGTTGTTTCATCCCCCTGGGTGTGTGGCATTTTGTTGACCTGGCTACCCCCACTTGGGATAGGTTTTCTACAGCAAGAACCTATTGTTCGTCGGAAGCCGTTTTTGCCCCAGGGGTCTCCGGGCTGTGTTCCTTGGGCTTGAACTCCTGCTAGCAAAACCGCTGGGATGAGGGAAGGGTTCAGACTGTGCCTGGGCCCTGTGGTCTCTTCCAGGTCAGTGCATGGCATTTCCTTCACCTTGCCACAGGCGTTGGGAAGCATGTCTGCACGTGGAGAAGGACTTCCTCGTGGGAAGCCGGTTTCTGTCAAAGGGTCCCAGTGCTGTGCTCCTCTCTTTTCTCTCCTGCTGCCAGAAGCCCAGGGAGGAGGGGAGGGCTTAGAACATGGCTGGGCACTGGGGTTTCTTCCAGAGAAGAGGATGGCATTTGCTTTCCCTTGCCACCACCCCTTGGGATAGGGTCTGCACCTCAGGAAAGCTGTTTCCGTGGGAAGCCGGCTTTCTGCCCAACGGGCCTCAGGGCCGTGGGCCTCGGGGGTCCGTTACGGCTCCCCAGAGCACAGGGACGAAGTGAGGGGCTTAGACCATGCTTGGGCCATGTTGTTTCTTCCACCTAGGTGTGTGGCATTTTGTTGACCTGGCTACCCCCACTTGGGGTAGGTTTTCCACAGCAAGAGCATATTGTTCTTCGGAAGCCATTTGGGCCCCAGGGGGTCTCCGGGCTGTGTTCGTTATGGTGGAACTCCTGCTAACAGAACCGCCGGGATGAGGCAAGTGCTCAGACTCTGCCTGGGCCCTGTGGTCTCTTCCAGGTCAGTGTATGGCATTTCCTTCACCTTGCCACAGGCACTGGGGAGCATGTCTGCACGTGGAGAAGGACTTTTTCGTGGGAAGCCGGTTTCTGTCAAAGGGTCCCAGTGCTGTGCTCCTGTCTTTTCACTCCTGCTGCCAGAAGCCCAGGGAAGAGGGGAGGGGTTAGAACATCCCTGGGCACTGGAGTTTCTTTCAGAGAAGGGGATTGCATTTGCTTTCCCTTGCCACCACCCCTTGGGATAGGGGCTGCACCTCAGGAAAGCTGTTTCCGTGGGAAGCCGGCTTTCTGCCCAACGGGCCTCAGGGCCGTGGGCCTCGGGGGTCCCTCCGGCTCCCCAAAGCACAGAGACGAGGTGAGGGACTTAGACCATGCCTGGGCCATGTTGTTTCTTCCGCCTGGGTGTTTGGCATTTTGTTGACCTGGCTACTCACATTTGCATATGTTTTCCAGAGCAAGCACCTATTGTTCCTCAGAAGCAGTTTTTGCCCCAGGGGTCTTCGGGCAGTGTTCCTTGGGCTTGAACTCCTGCTAGCTAAACTGCTGGGATGAGGGAAGGGCTCAGACTGTGCCTGGGCCCTGTGGTCTCTTCCAGGTCAGTGTATGGTATTTCCTTCACCTTGCCACAGGCACTGGGGAGCATGTCTGCACGTGGATAAGGACTTCCCCCTGGGAAACCGGTTTCTGTAAAATGGTCCCAATGCTGTGCTCCTCTCTTTTCACTCCTGCAGCCAGAAGTCCAGGGAGGAGGGGAGGGCTTAGAACATGGCTGGGCACTGGTGTTTCTTCCAGAGAAGGGGATGGCATTTGCTTTCCCTTGCCACCAGCCCTTGGGATAGGGTCTGCACCTCAGGAAAGCTGTTTCCGTGGGAAGCCGGCTTTCTGCCCAACGGGCCTCAGGGCCGTGGAATTCGGGGGACTCTCCGGCTCCCCAAAACACAGAGAGGAGGTGAGGGGTTAGACCATGCCTGCGCCTAGTTGTCTCTTCCACCTGGGTGTGTGGCATTTTGTTGACCTGGCTACCCACTCTTGGGATAGGTTTTCCACAGCAAGAGCATATTGTTTGTCGGAAGCCCTTTGGGCCCCAGGGGGTCTCCGGGCTGTGTTCCTTGTGGTGGAACTCCTGCTAGCAAAACCGCCGGGATGAGGGAAGGGCTCAGAATGTGCCTGGGCCCTGTGGTCTCTTCCAGGTCAGTGTATGGTATTTCCTTCATCTTGCCACAGGCACTGGGGAGCATGTCTGCACGTGGAGAAGGACTTCCTCGTGGAAGCCGGTTTCTGTCAAAGCGTCCCAGTGCTGTCCTCCTCTCTTTTCACTCCTGTTGCTAGAAGCCCAGGGAGGAGGGGAGGGCTTAGAACATGGCTGGGCACTGGGGTTTATTGCAGAGGAGGAGATGGCATTTGCTTTCCCTTACCACCACCCCTTGGGATAGGGTCTGCAACTCAGGAAAGCTGTTTCCGTGGGAGGCCGGCTTTCTGCCAAACGGGTCTCAGGGCCGTGGGCTTCGGGGGTCCCTCCGGCTCCCCAAAGCACAGAGAGGACGTGAGGGGTTAGACCATGCCTGGGCCTAGTTGTCTCTTCCACCTGGGTGTGTGCCATTTTGTTGACCTGGCTACCCCCTCTTGGCATAGGTTTTCCACAGCAAGAGCATATTGTTCGTCGGAAGCCGTTTGGGCGCCAGGGGGTCACCGGGCTGTGTTCCTTGTGGTGGAACTCCTGCTAGCAAAACCGCCGGGATGAGGGAAGGGCTCAGACTGTGCCTGGGCCCTGTGGTCTCTTCCAGGTCAGTGTATGGTATTTCCTTCACCTTGCCACAGGCACTGGGGAGCATGTCTGCACGTGGAGAAGGACTTCCTCGTGGAAGCCGTTTTTTGTCAAAGCGTCCCAGTGCTGTCCTCCTCTCTTTTCACTCCTGCTGCTAGAAGCCCAGGGAGGAGGGGAGGGCTTAGAACATGGCTGGGCACTGGGGTTTCTTCCAGAGAAGGAGATGGCATTTTTTTCCCTTGCCTCCACCCCTTGGGATAGGGTCTGCACCTCAGGAAAGCTGTTTCCGTGGGAAGCCGGCTTTTTGCAAAGGGTTCTCAGGGCCGTGGGCCTCGGCTGTCCCTCCGGCTCCCCAAAGCACAGGGACAAGGTGAGGGGCTTAGACCATGCCTGGGCAATGTTGTTTCTTACACCTGGGTGTGTGGCATTTTATTGACCTGGCTACCCCCACTTGGGATAGGTTTTCAACAGCAAGCGCCTTTGTTCGTCGGAAGCCGTTTTTGCCTCAGGGGTCTCCGGGCTGTGTTCCTTGGGGTTGAACTCCTGCTAGCAAAACCGCCGGGATGAGGGAAGGGTTCAGACTGTGCCTGGGCCCTGTGGTCTCTTCCAGGTCAGTGTATGGCATTTCCTTCCCCTTGCCACAGGCACCTGGGAGCATGTCCGCACGTGGAGAAAGACTTTCACGTGGGAAGCCGGTTTTTCTCAAACGGGTCCCAGTGCCCTGCTCCTCTCTTTTCTCTCCTGCTGCCAGAAGCCCAGGGAGGAGCGGAGGGCTTAGAACATGGCTGGGCACTGGGGTTTCTTCCAGAGAAGAGGATGGCATTTGCTTTCCCTTGCCACCACCCCTTGGGATAGGGTCTGCACCTCAGGAAAGCTGTTTCCGTGGGAAGCCGGCTTTCTGCCCAACGGGCCTCAGGGCCGTGGGCCTCGGGGGTCCGTTACGGCTCCCCAGAGCACAGGGACGAAGTGAGGGGCTTAGACCATGCTTGGGCCATGTTGTTTCTTCCACCTGGGTGTGTGGCATTTTGTTGACCTGGCTACCCCCACTTGGGATAGGTTTTCCACAGCAAGAGCATATTGTTCTTCGGAAGCCGTTTGGGCCCCAGGGGGTCTCCGGGCTGTGTGCGTTATGGTGGAACTCCTGCTAACAAAACCGTCGGGATGAGGCAAGTGCTCAGACTCTGCCTGGGCCCTGTGGTCTCTTCCAGGTCAGTGTATGGCATTTCCTTCACCTTGCCACAGGCACTGGGAGGCATGTCTGCACGTGGAGAAGGACTTCCTCGTGGGAAGCCGGTTTCTGTCAAAGAGTCCCAGTGCTGTGCTCCTCTCTTTTCTGTCCTGCTGCCAGAAGCCCAGTGAGGAGGGGAGGGCTTAGAACATGGCTGGGCACTGGGGTTTCTTCCAGAGAAGGGGATGGCATTTGCTTTCCCTTGCCACCACCCCTTGGGATAGGGTCTGCACCTCAGGAAAGCTGTTTCCTTGGGAAGCCGGCTTTCTGCCCAACGGGCCTCAGGGCCGTGGGCCTCGGGGGTCCCTCCAGATCCCCAAAGCACAGGGACGAGGTGAGGGGCTTAGACCATGCCTGGGCAATGTTGTTTCATCCACCTGGGTGTGTGGCATTTTGTTGACCTGGCTACCCCCACTTGGGATAGGTTTTCCACAGCAAGAGCATATTGTTTGTCTGAAGCCTTTTGGGCCCCAGGGGGTCTCCGGGATGTGTTCTTGGGGTTGAACTCCTGCTAGCAAAACCGCCGGGATGAGGGAAGGGCTCAGACTGTGCCTGGGCCCTGTGGTCTCTTCCAGGTCAGTGTATGGCATTCCTTTCACCTTGCCACAGGCACTGGGGAGAATTTCTGCACGTGGAGAAGGACTTCCTCGTGGGAAGTCGGTTTCTGTCAAAGGGTCCCAGTGCTCTGCTCCTCTCTTTTCACTCCTGCTGCCAGAAGCCCAGGGAGGAGGGGAGGGCTTAGAACATGGCTGGGCACTGGGGTTTGTTCCAGAGAAGGGGATGGCATTTGCTTTCCCTGGCCACCACCCCTTGGGATAGGGTCTGCACCTCAGGAAAGCTGTTTCCTTGGGAAGCCGGCTTTCTGCCCAACGGGCTTCAGGGCCGTGGGCTTCGGGGGTCCCTCCGGCTCCCCAAAGCACAGGGACGAGGTGAGGGGCTTAGGCCATGCCTGGGCCATGTTGTTTCTTACACCTGGGTGTGTGGCATTTTGTTGACCAGGCTACCCCCACTTGGGATAGGTTTTCCACAGCAAGAGCATATTGTTCCTCGGAAGCCGTTTTTGCCCCAGGGGTCTCCGGGCTGTGTTCGTTGAGTTTGAACTCCTGCTAGCAAAACCCCCGGGTTGAGGGAAGGGTTCAGTCTGTGCCTGGGCACTGTGGTCTCTTCCAGGTTAGTGTATGGCATTTCCTTCCCCTTGCCACAGGCACCTGGGAGCATGTCTGCACGTGGAGAAAGACTTTCCCGTGGGAAGCCGGTTTTTGTCAAACGGGTCCCAGTGCTCTGCTCCTCTCTTTTCACTCCTGCTGCCAGAAGCCCAGGGAGGATGGACGGGCTTAGAACATGGCTGGGCACTGGGATTTCTTCCAGAGGAGGGGATGGCATTTGCTTTCCCTTGCCACCAGTCTTTGGGATAGGGTTTACACCTCATGAAATCTGTTTCCGTGGGAAGCCGGCTTTCTGCCGAACGGGCCTCAGGGCCGTGGGCCTCGGGGGTCCCTCCGGCTCCCCAAGCACAGAGATGAGGTGAGGTACTTAGACCATGCCTGGGCCATGTTGTTTCTTCCACCTGGTGTGTGGCATTTTGTTGACCTGGCTACCCCCACTTGGGATAGGTTTTCCAAAGCAAGAGCATATTGCTCGTCGGAAGCCGTTTGGGCCACAGGGGGTCTCCGGGCTGTGTTCCTTGGGGTTGAACTCCTGCTAGCAAAACCCTCGGGATGAGGGAAGGGCTCAGACTGTTCCTGGGCCCTGTGGTCTCTTCCAGGTTAGTGCATGGCATTTCTTTCACCTTACCACAGGCACTGGGGAGCATGTCTGCACGTGGAGAAGGACTTTTTCGTGGGAAGCCGGTTTCTGTCAAAGGGTCCCAGTGCTGTGCTCCTCTCTTTTCACTCCTGCTGCCAGAGGCCCAGGGAAGAGGGGAGGGGTTAGAACATCCCTGGGCACTGGAGTTTCTTTCAGAGAAGGGGATTGCATTTGCTTTCCCTTGCCACCACCCCTTGGGATAGGGGCTGCACCTCAGGAAAGCTGTTTCCGTGGGAAGCCAGCTTTCTGCCCAACGGGCCTCAGGGCCGTGGGCCTCGGGGGTCCCTCCGGCTCCCCAAAGCACAGAGACGAGGTGAGGGACTAAGACCATGCCTGGGCCATGTTGTTTCTTCCGCCTGGGTGTGTGGCATTTTGTTGACCTGGCTACTCACATTTGCATATGTTTTCCAGAGCAAGCACCTATTGTTCCTCAGAAGCAGTTTTTGCCCCAGGGGTCTTCCGGCAGTGTTCCTTGGGCTTGAACTCCTGCTAGCTAAACTGCTGGGATGAGGGAAGGGCTCAGACTGTGCCTGGGCCCTGTGGTCTCTTCCAGGTCAGTGTATGGTATTTCCTTCACCTTGCCACAGGCACTGGGGAGCATGTCTGCACGTGGATAAGGACTTCCCCCTGGGAAACCGGTTTCTGTAAAATGGTCCCAATGCTGTGCTCCTCTCTTTTCACTCCTGCAGCCAGAAGTCCAGGGAGGAGGGGAGGGCTTAGAACATGGCTGGGCACTGGTGTTTCTTCCAGAGAAGGGGATGGCTTTTGCTTTCCCTTGCCACCAGCCCTTGGGATAGGGTCTGCACCTCAGGAAAGCTGTTTCCGTGGGAAGCCGGCTTTCTGCCCAACGGGCCTCAGGGCCGTGGAATTCGGGGGACTCTCCGGCTCCCCAAAACACAGAGAGGAGGTGAGGGGTTAGACCATGCCTGCGCCTAGTTGTCTCTTCCACCTGGGTGTGTGGCATTTTGTTGACCTGGCTACCCCCTCTTGGGATAGGTTTTCCACAGCAAGAGCATATTGTTTGTCGGAAGCCCTTTGGGCCCCAGGGGGTCTCCGGGCTGTGTTCCTTGTGGTGGAACTCCTGCTAGCAAAACCGCCGGGATGAGGGAAGGGCTCAGACTGTGCCTGGGCCCTGTGGTCTCTTCCAGGTCAGTGTATGGTATTTCCTTCATATTGCCACAGGCACTGGGGAGCATGTCTGCACGTGGAGAAGGACTTCCTCGTGGAAGCCGGTTTCTGTCAAAGCGTCCCAGTGCTGTCCTCCTCTCTTTTCACTCCTGTTGCTAGAAGCCCAGGGAGGAGGGGAGGGCTTAGAACATGGCTGGGCACTGGGGTTTATTGCAGAGGAGGAGATGGCATTTGCTTTCCCTTACCACCACCCCTTGGGATAGGGTCTGCAACTCAGGAAAGCTGTTTTCGTGGGAGGCCGGCTTTCTGCCAAACGGGTCTCAGGGCCGTGGGCTTCGGGGGTCCCTCCGGCTCCCCAAAGCACAGAGAGGACGTGAGGGGTTAGACCATGCCTGGGCCTAGTTGTCTCTTCCACCTGGGTGTGTGCCATTTTGTTGACCTGGCTACCCCCTCTTGGCATAGGTTTTCCACAGCAAGAGCATATTGTTTGTCGGAAGCCGTTTGGGCGCCAGGGGGTCACCGGGCTGTGTTCCTTGTGGTGGAACTCCTGGTAGCAAAACCGCCGGGATGAGGGAAGGGCTCAGACTGTGCCTGGGCCCTGTGGTCTCTTCCAGGTCAGTGTATGGTATTTCCTTCACCTTGCCACAGGCACTGGGGAGCATGTCTGCACGTGGAGAAGGACTTCCTCGTGGAAGCCGGTTTTTGTCAAAGCGTCCCAGTGCTGTCCTCCTCTCTTTTCACTCCTGCTGCTAGAAGCCCAGGGAGGAGGGGAGGGCTTAGAACATGGCTGGGCACTGGGGTTTCTTCCAGAGAAGGAGATGGCATTTTTTTCCCTTGCCTCCACCCCTTGGGATAGGGTCTGCACCTCAGGAAAGCTGTTTCCGTGGGAAGCCGGCTTTTTGCAAAGGGTTCTCAGGGCCGTGGGCCTCGGCTGTCCCTCCGGCTCCCCAAAGCACAGGGACAAGGTGAGGGGCTTAGACCATGCCTGGGCAATGTTGTTTCTTACACCTGGGTGTGTGGCATTTTATTGACCTGGCTACCCCCACTTGGGATAGGTTTTCAACAGCAAGCGCCTTTGTTCGTCGGAAGCCGTTTTTGCCTCAGGGGTCTCCGGGCTGTGTTCCTTGGGTTTGAACTCCTGCTAGCAAAAACGCCGGGATGAGGGAAGGGTTCAGACTGTGCCTGGGCCCTGGGGTCTCTTCCAGGTCAGTGTATGGCATTTCCTTCCCCTTGCCACAGGCACCTGGGAGCATGTCTGCACGTGGAGAAAGACTTTCCCGTGGGAAGCCGGTTTTTGTCAAACGGGTCCCAGTGCTCTGCTCCTCTCTTTTCACTCCTGCTGCCAGAATCCCAGGGAGGATGGGAGGGCTTAGAACATGGCTGGGCACTGTGGTTTCTTCCAGAGAAGTGGAGGGCATTTGCTTTACCTTGCCACAACCACTTGGGAGAGGGTCTGCACCTCAGGAAAACTGTTTCCGTGGGAAGCCGGCTTTTTGCAAAGGGGTCTCAGGCCGTGGGCCTCGGGTGTCCCTCGGCTCCCCAAAGCACAGGGACGAGGTGAGGGGCTTAGACAATGGCTGGGCAATGTTGTTTCTTACACCTGGGTGTGTGGCATTTTGTTGACCTGGCTACCCCCACTTGGGATAGGTTTTCCACAGAAGAGCATATTGCTTGTCAGAAGCCGTTTCTGCCCCACGTGTCTCCGTGCTGGGTTCTTTGGGGTTGAACTCCTGCTAGCAAAACCGCTGGGATGAGGGAAGAGCTCAGACGGTGCCTGGGCACTGTGGTCTCTCACCCGACCCGTACCCTAACTGGAACCCAAACCCTATACCCTGACCCAGACCCTTCGCCTGATCCTGACCATTACCCTGACCCTAACCCTAACCCTAACCAGAACCCTAGCCCTAACCCGAACCCTAACACTAATCCTAACCCTAACCCGAAACCTAACCCTAACCCTAACCCTAACCGTACCACAAAAACTAACCCTAACCCTAAACCTAACCCTAAGCGTAACGTGAACACTAACCCTAACCCTAACCCTAAACCAAACCCTTACCCTAACCCTAACCCTAACCCTAACGCTAACCCGAAACCTAACCATAAACCTAACCCTAACCTTAACCCGAAACCGAACCCTAACCCGAACCCTAACCCTATACCGAATCCTAACCCGAACCCTAACCCTAACCCTAACCCTAACCCCTAACCTGACCCCAAACTCGAACCCCTAACCCTAACCCTAACCCTAAACCTAACCCTAACCCGAACCCTAACGCGAACACCAATTCTAACCCTAACCCTCACCCTAACCCTAACCCTAACCCTCAGCCTAACCCGAACCCTAACCCTAACCATAACCCTAACCCTAAACCTCAGCCTAACCCTAACCCTACCCGAACCCTAACCCTAAAACATACCCTAACCGTAAACCTAACCCTAACCTGAAGCCGAACCCTAACCCTAACCCTACCCGAACCCTAACCCTAAACCAAACCCTAAACCTAACCCTAACCCTACCCGAACCCTAACCCTAAACCAAACCCTAACCCTAAACCTAACCCGAACCCTAACCCTAACCCTCACCCGAATCCTACCCCAAACCCTAACCCTAACCCTAACCCTAACATGAACAGGAACCCGAAACCTAACCCTAACCCTAACCCTAACACGAACACTAAACCTAACCCTAACCCTAACCATAACGTGAACCCTAACCCTAACCCTAACCCTAACCCGAACCCGAACCCTAACCCGAACCCTTACCCTAACCCGAACTCGAACCCTAACCATAACCCCAACCCGAAACCTAACCCTAACAGTAACCCTAACCCGAAACCTAACCCTAACCCGAACACTAACCCTAACCCTAATCCTCAGCCTAACCCGAACCCGAACCCTAACGCTAACCCTACCTGAACCCTAATCCTAAACCAAACCCTAATCCTAAACCTAACCCTAACTCTAACCCGAACCGTAACCATAACCCTAACCCTAACCTTAACCCGAAACCGAACGCTAACCGAAACCTGACCCGAACCAGAACACTAAACCTGACGCGAATTTGAACCCAAAACCTAACCCGATCCCGAACCCCGAACCCGAACCCCTAACCCTAACCCTAACCCTAACCCTACAAGAACCCTAACCCTAACCCTAAAACTAACCCGAACCCTGGCCCTAACTCAAACCCTAACCCGAACCCTAACCCTAACCCTAACTCAAACCCTAACCCGAACCCTAACCCTAACCCGAACCCGAACCCTGCCCTAGCCCTAACCCATACCCGAACCCTAACCCTAACCCTAACCCTAACCCTAACCCTAACCCTAACCCTATCCGAACCCTAACCCTAACCCAAACCCTAACCGTAACCCTAACCCTAACCCGAACACTAACCCTAAACCTAACCCTAACCCTAACCCTAACCGTAACCCTAACCCTAACCCTAACCCTAACCCTAACCATAATCGGAACCCGAACACTAACCCTAACCCGAACCCTAACCATAACCCTAACGCGAACCCGAACCCGAATCCAAAACCTAACCCTAACCCGAACCCTAACCCGAACTCTAACCCTAACCCTAACCCTAACCCTAACCTAACCCTAACCCTAACCCGAACCCTAACCCTAACCCTAACCATAACCCTAACCCGAACGCTAACCCTAAACCGAATCGTAACCCTAACCCTAACCCTAACCCTAACCCTAACCCTAACTCAAACCCTAACCCGAACCCTAACCCTAACCCTAACCCTAACCCTAACTTAACCCTAACCCGAACCCGAACCCTAACCCTAACCCTAACCCTAACCCGTACCCTAACCCGAACCCGAACCCTTACCCGAACCCTAACCCTAAACTGAACCGTAACCCTAACCCGAACCCTAGTCCTAAACCGAACGCTAACCCTAACCTGAACCCTAAAAGGACCGTAAACCTAACCCTAACCCTCAGCCTAACCCGAATCCGAATTCTAACCCTAACTTAACCCTTACCCTAACCCTAACCCGAACACTAACCCTGACGTGAACTTGAACCCGAACCCTAACCTTAAACCAAACCCTAACCCTAACACTAAACGTCAGCCTAACCCGAACCCTAACCCTAACCCTAACCCTAAACCTCAGCCTAACCCTAACCCTAAACCTAACCCTAACCCGAACACAAACCCTAACCCTAAGCCTAAACCGAACCCGAACCCTAACCCTAACCCTAACCCTAATCCTAACCCTGAACCTAACCCTAACCCCAAACCCTAAAACCTGACCCTGACCCTAACCCTAACCATGACCCTCACCCTAAACCTAACGCTGACCCTGACACTGACCCTAATCCCTAAACCCTGACCCTGATCCTAACCCTAACCCGAACCCTAACCCTAACCAGAACCCTAACCCTAACCCGAACCCTAACCGTAACCCTAACCCTAACCCTAACCCTAAAACTAACCCGACCCTAACCCTAACCCTAACCCGAACCCTAACCATAACCCGTACCGTAACCCGAACCCGAACCCGAACCCTTACCCGAAACCTAACCCTAAGTCGAACCCTAACCCTAACCCGAACACTAACCCTAACCCCATCCCTAACCCGAACCGGAACCCGTCGCGAACTGTCAACCGAACACGAACCCTAACCCTGACACTGACCCTGACCCTGATCCTGACCATGACCCTGACCCTAATCCTAACCCTAAACCCTAATACCTGACCCTGACCCCAAACCTAACCCTGACCCTGACCCTGACTCTAAACCCTAAACCCTGACCCTGACCCTGACCCTACCCTAACCCGAACCCTGACCGGAACCCGAACCCTAACCCTGACATGAATCTGAACCCGAACCCTAACCCTAACCCGAACCCGAATCCCTAACACGAACCCAAACCCGAACCCCTAACCCGAACCCTAACCCTAACCCGAACCCTAGCCCTAACCCGAACCCTAACCCTAAACCTAAAACAAACCCTAACCGTAAACCTAACCCTAACCTGAAGCCGAACCCTAACCCTAACCCTACCCGAACCCTAACCCTAAACCAAACCCTACACCTAACCCTAACCCTACCCGAACCCTAACCCTAAACCAAACCCTAACCCTAAACCTAACCAGAACCCTAACCCTAACCCTCACCCGAATCCTAACCTAAACCCTAACCCTAACCCTAACCCTAAGCCTAACCCGAACCCTAACCCGACTCGAACCCGAACCGTGACCCTAACCCTAACCCTAAACCTAACCTGACCCCTAACCCTAACCCTAACTCTTACCCTAAGCCTAACCCGAACCCGAACCCTAACCCTACCCGTAACCCTAACCCGAACACTAAACCTAACCTGACCCTAACCCTAACCCTATCCCTAACCTGAAACCTAACCCTAATCCTAACCCTAACCCTAACCCTAACCCTAACCCTAACCCTAACCCTAACATGAACAGAAACCCGAAACCTAACCCTAACCCTAACCCTAACACGAACACTAAACCTAACCCTAACCCTAACCATAACGTGAACCCTAACCCTAACCCTAACCCTAACCAGAACCCTAACCCTAACCCTAACCCTTACCCTAACCCTAACCCGAACCCGAACCCGACCCCTAACCCGAAACCGAACCCTAACCCTAACCCTAACCCGAACCCTAAACCTAAACCGAAACCTAACCCGAACCCGAACCCGAACCCGTACCCTAACCCTAACCCGAACCCTAACCCGAAAACGAACCCTAACCCGAACCCTAACCCTAACCCTAAACCGAACACTAACCCTAACCTGACCCAAACCCTAACCCTATCCCTAACCTGAAAACTAACCCGAACCCTAACCCGAAACCGAACCCGAACCCTAACCCTAACCCGAACCCGAACCCTAACCCTAACCCGAACCCTAACACTAACCCTAACCCTAACCCTTACCCTAACCCTAACCCGAACCCGAACCCGACCCCTAACCCGAAACCGAACCCGAACCCTAACCCTAACCCGAACCCTAAACCTAACCCGAAACCTAACCCGAAACCGAACCCTAACCCGAACCCGAAACCTAACCCTAACCCGACCCCTAACCCGAAACCGAACCCGAACCCTAACCCTAACCCGAAACCTAACCCGAACCCGAACCCTAACCCGAACCCTAATCCTAACCCTAACCCTAAACCGAACACTAACCCTAATCCTAACCCTAACCCTAACCCTAACCCTAACCCTATCCGAACCCTAACCCTAACCCAAACCCTAACCGTAACCCTAACCCTAACCCGAACACTAACCCTAACCCTAACCCTAACCCTAACCTGAACCCTAACCCTAACCCTAACGTGAACCCGAACCCGAATCCAAAACCTAACCCTAACTCGAACCCTAACCCGAACTCTAACCCTAACCCTAACCCTAACCCTAACCTAACCCTAACCCTAACCCGAACCCTAACCCTAACCCTAACCGTAACCCTAACCCGAACGCTAATCCTAAACCGAATCGTAACCCTAACCCTAACCGTCACCCTAACCCTAACCCTAACCATAACCAGAACACGAAACCTAACCCTAACCCTAACCCTAACCCTAACCCTAACCCTAACTCAAACCCTAACCCTAACCCTAACCCTAACCCTAACCCTAACCCTAACTAACCCTAACCCGAACCCGAACCCTAACCCTAACCCTCACCCTAACCCGTACCCTAACCCGAACCCGAACCCTTACCCGAACTCTAACCCTAAACTGAACCGTAACCCTAACCCGAACCCTAGTCCTAAACCGAACGCTAACCCTAACCTGAACCCTAAAAGGACCCTAAACCTAACCCTAACCCTCAGCCTAACCCGAATCCGAATTCTAACCCTAACTTAACCCTTACCCTAACCCTAACCCGAACACTAACCCTGACGTGAACTTGAACCCGAACCCTAACCTTAAACCAAACCCTAACCCTAACACTAACCCTCAGCCTAACCCGAACCCTAACCCTAACCCTAACCCTAACCCTAACCCTAAACCTCAGCCTAACCCTAACCCTAAACCTAACCCTAACCCGAACACAAACCCTAACCCTAAGCCTAAACCGAACCCGAACCCTAACCCTAACCCTAACCCTAATCCTAACCCTGAACCTAACCCTAACCCCAAACCCTAAAACCTGACCCTGACCCTAACCCTAACCATGACCCTCACCCTAAACCTAACGCTGACCCTGACACTGACCCTAATCCCTAAACCCTGACCCTGATCCTAACCCTAACCCGAACCCTAACCCTAACCAGAACCCTAACCCTAAGCTGAAACCTAACCCTAACCCGAACCCTAACCGTAACCCTAACCCTAACCCTAAAACTAACCCGACCCTAACCCTAACCCTAACCCGAACCCTAACCATAACCCGTACCGTAACCCGAACCCGAACCCTTACCCGAAACCTAACCCTAAGCCGAACCCTAACCCGAACACTAACCCTAACCCCATCCCTAACCCGAACCGGAACCCGACGCGAACTGTCAACCGAACACGAACCCTAACCCTGACACTGACCCTGACCCTGATCCTGACCATGACCCTGACCCTAATCCTAACCCTAAACCCTAATACCTGACCCTGACCCCAAACCTAACCCTGACCCTGACCCTGACTCTAAACCCTAAACCCTGACCCTGACCCTGACCCTACCCTAACCTGAACCCTGACCGGAACCCGAACCCTAACCCTGACATGAATCTGAACCCGAACCCTAACCCTAACCCGAACCCGAATCCCTAACACGAACCCAAACCCGAACCCCTAACCCGAACCCTAACCCTAACCCGAACCCTAGCCCTAACCCTAACCCTAACCCGAACCCGAATCCTAACCAGAACTCTAACCCTAACCCTAACCATACCCGAAATATAACCCTAAACCTAACCCTAACCCGAACCCTAACCCTAACCCATACCCTAACACGAACCCTAACCCAACAGTTACCTAACAGTAACCCTAACCCTAACCCTCTCCTAATCCTAACCCTTACCCTAACCCTTACTCGAACCCGAACCTGAAACGTAACCCGAACCCTAAACCTAACACTAACCCTAACCCTCAGCCTAACACGAACCTGAACCCGAATCCTAACCGTAACCCTACTCGAAACAGAACCCTAACCCAAACCCTAACCCTAAACCGAACCATAACCCTAACCAGAACCCTAGCCCTAACCCGAACCCTAACCTTAATCCTAACCCTAACACGAAACCTAACCCTAACCCTAACCCGAACCCTAACCTTAACATGAACCTGAACCCGAAACCTAACCCTAACCCTAACCCTAACACGAAAACTAACCCTAACCATAACCCTAACCCTAACCTTAACCCGAAACCGAACCCTAACCCGAACCCTAACCCTAACCGGAACCCTAACCCAAACCATAACCCTAACCCTAACCCTAACATGAACAGGAACCCGAAACCTAACCCTAACCCTAACCCTAACACGAACACTAAACCTAACCCTAACCCTAACCATAACGTGAACCCTAACCCTAACCCTAACCCTAACCCGAACCCTAACCCTAACCCAAACCCTCACCCTAACCCGAACTCTAACCCTAACCATAACCCCAAGCCGAAACCTAACCCTAACAGTAACCCTAACCCGAAACCTAAACCTAACCCGAACACTAACCCTAACCCTAATCTTCAGCCTAACCCGAACCCGAACCCTAACGCTAACCCTACCTGAACCCTAATCCTAAACCAAACCCTAACCCTAACCCTAACCCTAACCCTTACCCGAAACCTAACCCTAACCCAAACCCTAACCCTAAACCGAACCATAACCCTAACCAGAACCCTAGCCCTAACCCGAACCCTAACCTTAATCCTAACCCTAACACGAAACCTAACCCTAACCCTAACCCGAACCCTAACCTTAACATGAACCTGAACCCGAAACCTAACCCTAACCTTAACCCTAACACGAAAACTAACCCTAACCCTAACTCTAACGCTAACGCGAACCCTAACCATAACCCTAACCCTAACCTTAACCCGAAACCGAACCCTAACCCGAACCCTAACCCTAACCTGAACCCTAACCCGAACCATAACCCTAACCCTAACCCTAAACCTGACCCTGACGCTGACTCTAACCCTAAACCGAACCCTGACCCAAACCTGAACACTAACCGTGATGCGAACTTGAACCCGAACCTGAACGCGAACCCCTAACCTGACCCCAAACCCGAACCCCTAACCCTAACCCTAACCCTAAACCTAACCCTAACCCGAACCCTAACCCGAACACCAATTCTAACCCTAACCCTAACCCTAACCCTAACCGAAAACGAACCCGAACCCGAACCATAACCCAAACGCGAACCCTAACCCTAACCCGAACCCGAACCCTATCCCTAAGCCTAAACTTAAACCCTAAAACCTCACCGTGACCCTAACACTAACTCTGATCCTGACCATGAACCTGACCCTGACCCTAGACCCTAAACCCTGACGCTGACCCTGACCCTAACCCAAACCCAAAACCTGACCTGAACCCTAACCCTAACCCTAACCCTAACCCTACCCGAACCCTAACCCTAAACCAAACCCTAAACCTAACCCTAACCCTACCCGAACCCTAACCCTAAACCAAACCCTAACCCTAAACCTAACCCGAACCCTAACCCTAAGCCTCACCCGAATCCTAACCTAAACCCTAACCCTAAACCTAACCCTAACATGAACAGAAACCCGAAACCTAACCCTAACCCTAACCCTAACACGAACACTAAACCTAACCCTAACCCTAACCATAACGTGAACCCTAACCCTAACCCTAACCTTAACCCGAACCCTAACCCTAACCCAAACCCTCACCCTAACCCGAACTCTAACCCTAACCATAACCCCAAGCCGAAACCTAACCCTAACAGTAACCCTAACCCGAAACCTAACCCTAACCCGAACACTAACCCTAACCCTAATCTTCAGCCTAACCCGAACCCGAACCCTAACGCTAACCCTACCTGAACCCTAATCCTAAACCAAACCCTAACCCTAAACCTAACCCTAACCCTAACCCGAACCGTAACCATAACCCTAACCCTAACCTTAACTCGAAACCGAACGCTAACCGAAACCTGACCCGAACCAGAACACTAAACCTGACGCGAATTTGAACCCAAAACCTAACCCGAACCCGAACCCCGAACCCGAACCCCTAACCCTAACCCTAACCCTAACCCTACAAGAACCCTAACCCTAACCCTAAAACTAACCCGAACCCTGGCCCTAACTCAAACCCTAACCCGAACCCTAACCCTAACTCAAACCCTAACCCGAACCCTAACCCTAACCCGAACCCGAACCCTTCCCTAACCCTAACCCATACCCGAACCCTAACCCTAACCCTACCCGAACCCTAACCCTAACCCAAACCCTAACCCTAACCCGAACCCTAACCGTAACCCTAACCCTAACCCGTACCATCACCCTAACCCTAATCCCTAAACACTGACTTTGACCCTAACCCTAACCCTGACACTGACCCTGACCCTAACCCTAACCCGAACCCTAACCCTAACCCGTACCCTAACACGAACCCTAACCCAAAACCTAACCCTAACAGTTACCCTAACCCTAACCCTCTCCTAATCCTAACCCTTACCCTAACCCTTACTCGAACCCAAACCTGAAACGTAACCCGAACCCTAAACCTAACACTAACCCTAACCCTCAGCCTAACACGAACCTGAACCCGAATCCTAACCGTAACCCTACTCGAAACAGAACCCTAACCCAAACCCTAACCCTAAACCGAACCATAACCCTAACCAGAACCCTAGCCCTAACCCGAACCCTAACCTTAATCCTAACCCTAACACGAAACCTAACCCTAACCCTAACCCGAACCCTAACCTTAACATGAACCTGAACCCGAAACCTAACCCTAACCCTAACCCTAACACGAAAACTAACCCTAACCATAACCCTAACCCTAACCTTAACCCGAAACCGAACCCTAACCCGAACCCTAACCCTAACCCGAACCCTAACCCAAACCATAACCCTAACCCTAACCCTAAACCTGACCCTGACCCTTACCCTGACCCAAAACCCTAAACCCTGACCCTGACCCTGACCCTAACCCTAAACCGAACCCTGACCCGAACCTGAACACTAACCGTGCTGCGAACTTGAACCCGAACCTGACCCCAAACCCGAACCCCTAACCCTAACCCTAAACCTAACCCTAACCCGAACCCTAAACCTAACCCTAACCCGAACCCTAACCCGAACACCAATTCTAACCCTAACCCTAACCCTAACCCTAACCGAAAACGAACCCGAACCCGAACCATAACCCAAACGCGAACCCTAACCCTAACCCGAACCCGAACCCTATCCCTAAGCCTAAACTTAAACCCTAAAACCTCACCGTGACCCTAACACTAACCCTGATCCTGACCATGAACCTGACCCTGACCCTAGACCCTAAACCCTGACGCTGACCCTGACCCTAACCCAAACCCAAAACCTGACCTGAACCCTAACCCTAACTCTAACCCTAACCCTAAAACAAACCCTAACCGTAAACCTAACCCTAACCTGAAGCCGAACCCTAAACCTAACCCTACCCGAACCCTAACCCTAAACCAAACCCTAAACCTAACCCTAACCCTACCCGAACCCTAACCCTAAACCAAACCCTAACCCTAAACCTAACCCGAACCCTAACCCTAACCCTTACCCGAATCCTAACCTAAACCCTAACCCTAACCCTAACCCTAACATGAACAGAAACCTGAAACCTAACCCTAACCCTAACCCTAACACGAACACTAAACCTAACCCTACCCTAACCATAACGTGAACCCTAACCCTAACCCTAACCCTAACCCGAACCCTAACCCTAACCCAAACCCTCACCCTAACCCGAACTCTAACCCTAACCATAACCCCAAGCCGAAACCTAACCCTAACAGTAACCCTAACCCGAAACCTAACCCTAACCCGAACACTAACCCTAACCCTAATCTTCAGCCTAACCCGAACCCGAACCCTAACGCTAACCCTACCTGAACCCTAATCCTAAACCAAACCCTAACCCTAAACCTAACCCTAACCCTAACCCGAACCGTAACCATAACCCTAACCCTAACCTTAACCCGAAACCGAACGCTAACCGAAACCTGACCCGAACCAGAACACTAAACCTGACGCGAATTTGAACCCAAAACCTAACCCGAACCCGAACCCCGAACCCGAACCCCTAACCCTAACCCTAACCCTAACCCTACAAGAACCCTAACCCTAACCCTAAAATTAACCCGAACCCTGGCCCTAACTCAAACCCTAACCCGAACCCTAACCCTAACCCTAACCCTAACTCAAACCCTAACCCGAACCCTAACCCTAACCCGAACCCGAACCCTTCCCTAACCCTAACCCATACCCGAACCCTAACCCTAACCCTCCCCGAACTCTAACCCTAACCCAAACCCTAACCCTAACCCGAACCCTAACCGTAACCCTAACCCTAACCCGTACCCTCACCCTAACCCTAATCCCTAAACACTGACCTTGACCCTAACCCTAACCCTGACACTGACCCTGACCCTAACCCTAACCCGAACCCTGACCGGAACCTGAAGCCTAACCCTGACGCGAACCTGAACCCAAACCCAAACCCCGAACCTGAACCCAAAACCAAACCCCTAACCCTAAGCCTAACCCTAACCCGAACCCTTACATGAACCCAAACCCTAATGCGAACCCTCACCCGAACCCTAACCTGAACCCTATCCCTAAACCGAACCCGAACCTGACCCGAACCCTAATCACGAAACCTAACCCTGACCCTGACCATGACCCTGACCCTAACCCTCAACCTAAACCCTCAAACCTGACCCTGAACCTAACCTTAAACCTGACCCTGACCCTGACCCTAAACCCTAAACCCTGACACTGACCCTGACCCTCACCCTAACCCGAACCCTGACCCGAACCTGAACACTAACCCTGACGCGAACATCAACCCGAAACCTAACCCGAATCCTAACCCGAACCCTAACCCTAACCTTAACCCTAACCCTAACCCTAACCCTCACCCGAACCCTAACACGAACGCTAACCCTAACCGTGACTCTAACACTAACATTAAACTTAACCCTAACCCGAATCTGAGCCCTAACTCTAACCCTAACCCTATCCGAACCCTAACCCTAACCCAAACCCTAACCGTAACCCTAACACGAAAACTAACCCTAACCCTAACCCTAACCCTAACCCTAACCCTATCCCAACCCCGAACCCAAATCGTAACCCTAACCCTAACCGTAACCCTAACCCTAACCCTAACCATAATCGGAACCCGAACCCTAACCCTAACCCGAACCCTAACCCTAAACCTAAACCTAACCCAAAACCGAACCCGAACCCTAACCCTAACCGTAACCCTAAGCCGAACACTAAACCTAACCCGACCCTAACCCTAACCCTATGCCTAACCTGAAACCTAACCCTAACCCTAACCCGAACCCGAACACTAACCCTAACCCTAAAACATAACCCGAACCCTAACCCTAACCCGAACCCTAACCCTAACCCTAATGAGAACCCGAACCTGAATCCAAACCCTAACCCTAACCCAAACCCTAACCCGAACCCAAACCCTAAGCCTAACCCGAACCCTAACCCGACTCGAACCCGAACCGTAACCCTAACCCTAACCCTAAACCTAACCTGAACCCTAACCCTAACCCTAACTCTTACCCTAAGCCTAACCCGAACCCGAACCCTAACCCTACCCGTAACCCTAACCCGAACACTAAACCTAACCTGACCCTAACCCTAACCCTATCCCTAACCTGAAACCTAACCCTAAACCTAACCCTAACCCGAACCCTAACCCTAACCCTAACCCTAACCCTAACACGAACCCTAACCCTAACCCTAACCCTAACCCTAACATGAACAGAAACCCGAAACCTAACCCTAACCCTAACCCTAACCCGAACACTAAACCTAACCCTAACCCTAACCATAACGTGAACCCTAACCCTAACCCTAACCCTAACCAGAACCCTAACCCTAACCCTAACCCTTACCCTAACCCTAACCCGAACCCTAAACCTAAACCGAAACCTAACCCGAACCCGAACCCGAACCCTAACCCGAACCCGAACCCTAACCCGAAAACGAGCCCTAACCCGAACCCTAACCCTAACCCTAAACCGAACACTAACCCTAACCTGACCCAAACCCTAACCCTATCCCTAACCTGAAACCTAACCTGAACCCTAACCCGAAACCGAACCCGAACCCTAACCCGAACCCGAACCCTAACCCTAACCCGAACCCTAACACGAACCCTAACCCTAACCCGAACCCGAACCCTAACCCGAAACCGAACCCGAACCCTAACCCTAACCCTAACCCGATCCCGAACCCTAACCCTAACCCTAACCCTTACCCTAACCCTAACCCGAACCCGAACCCGACCCCTAACCCGAAACCGAACCCGAACCCTAACCCTAACCCTAACCCGAACCCTAAACCTAACCCGAAACCTAACCCGAACCCGAACCCTAACCCGAACCCGAACCCTAACCCTAACCCGACCCCTAACCCGAAACCGAACCCGAACCCTAACCCTAACCCTAACCCGAAACCTAACCCGAACCCTAACCCTAACCCTAACCCTAAACCGAACCCTAACCCTAACCGTAACCCGAACCCTAACCCGAACCCTAACCCTAACCCTAACCCGAACCCTAAACCTAACCCGAAACCTAACCCGAACCCGAACCCTAACCCGAACCCGAACCCTAACCCTAACCCGACCCCTAACCCGAAACCGAACCCGAACCCTAACCCTAACCCTAACCCGAAACCTAACCCGAACCCTAACCCTAACCCTAACCCTAAACCGAACCCTAACCCTAACCGTAACCCGAACCCTAACCCTAAACCGAACCCTAACCCGAACCCGAACCCGAACCCTAACCCGAACCCTAACCCGAGCCTGAACCCGAACCCGAACCCGAACCCTAATCCTAACCCGAACCCGAACCCTAATCCTAACCCGAACCCGAACCCGAATCCATACTCGAAAGCGAAACCAATACCGAACCAGAACCCGAACCCGAACCCTAACCCCTAACCCGAACCCGAACCCGAATCCATAACTGAAAGCGAAACCGATACCGAACCCGAACCGTAACTGAAACCGAACCCTACCCGAACCCGAACCCGAACCCTACCCGAACCCGAACCTGAAACCTACCCGAACCAGAACCAGAACCAGAACCCAAACCCCTAACCCGAACCCGAACCCGAAACCCATAATTGTTTGTGCCAATGTAAAGAAAATGCCATACGCTTATCTGTAAGAAACAACAGTGCCCTGGAACAGTCTGAGCCTTAATATCAGCACTGTGCTTTTGGGAGCGGGAGTTAAAGCGGAGGCAAACAGCACTAAGACACATTTGGCAAAAATCGCGTTCCAATGAATAATATTTTCTTCCCTTTCAAACCCAAACGTAAGTGGTTGTGGCCAGATAAATAAATGCCACACCCTTATGTGTAAGAAACAACAGTGCCCAGGAACGGGTTTCTACGTGAAGAAAATATTTCTCGTTGGAACTCCGCTTTTTTACTTTACCTTCCACAACCCCTTGTGATAGGGTTTCCACGTTAAGAAAATAGTTTTCATTGGAAGCCGGTTTTTCCCAAATGTGTCTAAGTGCTGTATTCCTCGGGTTTCACTCATGCTACCAAAAGCACAGTGATGATGTTAGGGCTTAGACTGTTCCTGGGTAATGTTGTTTCTTACACATAAGGGTGTGGCATTTTCTTTACATTGCCACGACCACATATGATAGGGTTTCAACATGAACAAAATATTTTTCGTTGGAAGCGGTTTTTTGTCAAATGTGTCTCAATACCGTGTTGTTTGGGATTAACTAATGCTACCGAAATCACTATGATGATGTGAGGGCTCAGACCGATCCTGGAAACTTGTTTCTTACAGATAAGCGTATGGCATTTTCTTTACATTGGCACAAACAATTATGATAGAGTTTGCAAAAGAGAAAATTTATTTCATTGAAAGGCGGTTTTTGCCAAATTTTCTCAGCTGTTTGCCTCGGTTTTAACTCATGATACCAAAAGAACAGTGATGATCTTAGGGCTCAGACCGTCCATGGGACCAGTTATTTCTTACAAATAAGCATATGGCACATCCTTTAGCTTGCCACAACAAATTAAGATAGAGTTTGCACATCAAGAAATATTTTTCATTTGAACCCGTTTCTGCCAAATATGTCTCAGTACTATGTCCTCAGCACTTGGGAGGATGTCTGCACGTGGAGAAAGACTTTTTCGTGGGAAGCCGGCTTTTGTCAAACGGGTCCCAGTGCTGTGCTCCTCTCTTTTCACTCCTGCTGCCAGAAGCCCAGTGAGGATGGGAGGGCTTAGAACATGGCTGGGCACTACGGTTTCTTCCAGAGTCGTGGATGGCATTTGCTTTACCTTGCCACAACCACTTGTGAGAGGGTCTGCACCTCAGGAAAACTGTTTCCGTGGGAAGCCGGCTTTTGGCCAAACGGGTCTCAGGGCCGTGGGCCTCGGGTGTCCCTCCGGCTCCCCAAAGCACAGAGACGAGGTGAGGGGCTTAGACCATGCCTGGGCCATGTTGTCTCTTGGTGTGTGGCATTTTGTTGACCTGGCTACCCCCACTTGGGATAGGTTTTCCACAGCAAGAGCATATTGTTCGTCGGAAGGCGTTTGGGCCCCAGGGGTCTCCGGGCTGTGTTCGTTGGGGTTGAACTCCTGCTAGCAAAACCGCCGGGATGAGGGAAGGGCTCAGACTGTGCCTGGGCCCTGTAGTCTCGTCCAGGTCAGTGTATGGCATTTCCTTCACCTTGCCACAGGCACTGGGGAGCATGTCTGGACGGGGAGAAGGACTTCCTCGTTGGAAGCCGGTTTCTGTCAAAGAGTCCCAGTGCTGTGTTCCTCTCTTTTCAATCCTGCTGCCAGAAGCCCAGGGAGGATGGGAGGGCTTAGAACATGGCTGGGCACTGGGGTTTCTTCCAGAGAAGGGGATGGCATTTGCTTTCCCTTGCCTCCACCCCTTGGGATAGGGTCTGCACCTCAGGAAAGCTGTTTCCTTGGGAAGCCGGCTTTCTGCCCAACGGGCCTCAGGGCCGTGGGCCTCGGGGGTCCCTCCGGCTCCCCACAGCACAGGGACGAGGTGAGGGGCTTAGACCATGCCTGGGCCATGTTGTTTCTTCCACCTGGGTGTGTGGCATTTTGTTGACCAGGCTAACCCCACTTGGGATAGGTTTTCCACAGCAAGAACATATTGTTCGTCGGAAGCCGTTTGTTCCCCAGGGGGTCTCCGGGCTGTGTTCCTTGGGGTTGAACTCCTGCTAGCAAAACCACCGGGATGAGGGAAAGGCTCAGACTGTGCCTGGGCCCTGTCGTCTCTTCCAGGTCAGTGTATGGCATTTCCTTCACCTTGCCACAGGCACTGGGAAGCATGTCTGCAAGTGGAGAAGGACTTCCTCGTGGGAAACCGGTTTCTGTCAAAGGGTCCCAGTGCTGTGCTCCTCTCTTTTCTCTCCTGCTGCCAGAAGCCCAGGGAGGAGGGGAGGGCTTAGAACATGGCTGGGCACTGTCGTTTCTCCCAGAGAAGGGGATGGCATTTGCTTTCCCTTGCCACCACCCCTTGGGATAGGGTCTGCACCTCAGGAAAGCTGTTTCCTTGGGAAGCCGGCTTTCTGCCCAACGGGCCTCAGGGCCGTGGGCCTTGGGGGTCCCTCCGGCTCCCCAAAGCACAGGGACGAGGTGAGGGGCTTAGACTATGCCTGGGCCATGTTGTTTCTTCCACCTGGGTGTGTGGCATTTTGTTGACCTGGCTACCCCCACTTGGGATAGGTTTTCCACAGCAAGAGCATATTGTTCCTCGGAAGCCGTTTGGGCCCCAGGGGGCTCCGGGCTGTGTTCGTTGGGGTTGAACTCCTGCTAGCAAAACCGCCGGGATGAGGGAAGGGCTCAGACTGTGCCTGGGCCCTGTGGTCTCTTCCAGGTCAGTGTATGGCATTTCCTTCACCTTGCCACAGGCACTGGGGAGCATGTCTGTACGTGGAGAAGGACTTCCTCGGGGGAAGCTGGTTTCTGTCAAAGGGTCCCAGTGCTGTTCTTTTCTCTTTTCACTCCTGGTGCTAGAAGCCCAGGGAGGAGGGGAGGGCTTAGAACATGGCTGGGCACTGGGGTTTCTTCCAGAGAAGGAGATGGCATTTTTTTCCCTTGCCACCACCCCTTGGGAGAGTGTCTGCACATCAGGAAAGCTGTTTCCGTGGGAAGCCGGCTTTTTGCAAAGGGGTCTCAGGGCCGTGGGCCTCGGCTGTCCCTCCGGCTCCCCAAAGCACAGGGACGAGGTGAGGGGCTTAGACCATGCCTGGGCCATGTTGTTTCTTCTACCTGGTTGTGTGGCATTTTGTTGACCTGGCTACCCCCACTTGGGATAGGTTTTCCACAGCAAGAGCATATTGTTTGTCGGAAGCCGTTTGGGCCCCAGGGGGTCTCCGGGCTGTGTTCCTTGGGGTTGAACTCCTGCTAGCAAAACCGCTGGGATGAGGGCAGGGCTCAGACTGTGCCTGGGCCCTGTGGTCTCTTCCAGGTCAGTGCATGGCATTTCCTTCACCTTGCCACAGGCACTGGGAAGCATGTCTGCACGTGGAGAAAGACTTTCCCGTGGGAAGCCGGTTTTTGTCAAACGGGTCCCAGTGCTCTGCTCCTCTCTTTTCACTCCTGCTGCCTGAAGCCCAGGGAGGATGGGAGGGCTTAGAACATGGCTGGGCACTGTGGTTTCTTCCAGAGAAGTGGAGGGCATTTGCATTACCTTGCCACAACCACTTGGGATAGGGTGTGCACCTCAGGAAAACTGTTTCCGTGGGAAGCCGGCTTTTTGCAAAGGAGTCTCAGGGTCGTGGGCCTCGGGTGTCCCGCCGGCTCCCCAAAGCACAGGGACGAGGTGAGGGGCTTAGACCGTGCCTGGGCAATGTTGTTTCTTACACCTGGGTGTGTGGCATTTCGTTGACCTGGCTACTCCCACTTGGGATAGGTTTTCCACAGCAAGCACCTCTTGTTCGTCGGAAGCCGTTTTTGCCCCAGGGGTCTCCGGGCTGTGTTCGTTGGGGTTGAACTCCTGCTAGCAAAACCGCCGGATGAGGGAAGGGTTCAGTCTGTGCCTGGGCCCTGTGGTCTCTTCCAGGTCAGTGTATGGCATTTCCTTCCCCTTGCCACAGGCACCTGGGAGCTAGTCTGCACGTGGAGAAAGACTTTCCCGGGGGAAGCCGGTTTTTGTCAAACGGGTCCCAGTGCTCTGCTCCTCTCTTTTCACTCCTGCTGCCAGAAGCCCAGGGAGGATGGGAGGGCTTAGAACATGGCTAGGCACTGTGGTTTTTTCCAGAGAAGTGGAGGGCATTTGCTTTACCTTGCCACAACCACTTGGGATAGTGTGTGTACCTAAGGAAAACTGTTTCGGTGGGAAGCCGGCTTTTTGCAAAGGGGTCTCAGGGCCGTGGGCCTTGGGTGTCCCTCCGGCTCCCCAAAGCACAGGGACGAGGTGAGGAGCTTAGACCGTGCCTGGGCAATGTTGTTTCTTACACCTGGGTGTGTGGCATTTTGTTGACCTGGCTACCCCCACTTGGGATAGGTTTTCCACAGCAAGCACCTCTTTTTCGTCGGAAGCCGTTTTTGCCTCAGGGTCTCCGGGCTGTGTTCGTTGGGGTTGAAATCATGCTAGCAAAACTGCCGGGATGAGGGAAGGGTTCAGACTGTACCTGGGCCCTGTGGTCTCTTCCAGGTCAGTGTATGGCATTTCCTTCCCCTTGCCACAGGCACCTGGGAGCTAGTCTGCACGTGGAGAAAGACTTTCCCGGGGGAAGCCGGTTTTTGTCAAACGGGTCCCAGTGCTCTGCTCCTCTCTTTTCACTCCTGCTGCCAGAAGCCCAGGGAGGATGGGAGGGCTTAGAACATGGCTAGGCACTGTGGTTTTTTCCAGAGAAGTGGAGGGCATTTGCTTTACCTTGCCACAACCACTTGGGATAGTGTGTGTACCTAAGGAAAACTGTTTCGGTGGGAAGCCGGCTTTTTGCAAAGGGGTCTCAGGGCCGTGGGCCTCGGGTGTCCCTCCGGCTCCCCAAAGCACAGGGACGAGGTGAGGAGCTTAGACCGTGCCTGGGCAATGTTGTTTCTTACATCTGGGTGTGTGGCATTTTGTTGACCTGGCTACACCCACTTGGGATAGGTTTTCCACAGCAAGCACCGCTTGTTCCTCGGAAGCCGTTTTTGCCTCAGGGACTCTGGGCTGTGTTCGTTGGGGTTGAACTCATGCTAGCAAAACTGCCGGGATGAGGGAAGGGTTCAGACTGTGCCTGGGCCCTGTGGTCTCTTCTAGGTCAGTGTATGGCATTTCCTTCCCCTTGCCACAGGCACCAGGGAGCATGTCTGCACGTGGAGAAAGACTGTCCCGTGGGAAGCCGGTTTTTCTCAAACGGGTCCCAGTGCCCTGTTCGTCTCTTTCCACTCCTGCTGCCAGAAGCCCAGGGAGGATGGGAGGTCTTAGAACATGGCTGGGCACTGTGGTTTCTTCCAGAGAAGTGGAGGGCATTTGCATTACCTTGCCACAACCACTTGGGATAGGGTGTGCACCTCAGGAAAAGTGTTTCCGAGGGAAGCCGGCTTTTTGCAAAGGGGTCTCAGGGCCTGTCGGGCTCGGCTGTCCCTCCGGCTCCCCAAAGCACAGGGACGAGGTGAGGGGTTTAGACCGTGCCTGGGCAATGTTATTTCTTACAACTGGGTGTGTGGCATTTCATGACCTGACTACCCCCACTTGGGATAGGTTTTCCACAGCAAGCACCTCTTGTTCGTCGGAAGCCGTTTTTGCCTCAGGGTCTCCGGGCTGTGTTCGTTGGGGTTGAACTCCTGCTAGCAAAACCGCCGGGATGACGGAAGGGTTCAGACTGTGCCTGGGCCCTGTGGTCTCTTCCAGGTCAGTGTATGGCATTTCCTTTCCCTTGCCACAGGCACCTGGGAGCATGTCTGCACGTGGAAAAAGACTTTCCCGTGGGAAGCCGGTTTTTGTCAAACGGGTCCCAGTGCTCTGCTCCTCTCTTTTCACTCCTGCTGCCAGAAGCCCAGGGAGGATGGGAGGGCTTAGAACATAGCTGGGCACTGTGGTTTCTTCCAGAGAAGTGGAGGGCATTTGGTTTACCTTGCCACAACCACTTGGGATAGGGTGTGCACCTCAGGAAAACTGTTTCCGTGGGAAGCCGGCTTTTTGCAAAGGGGTCTCAGGGCCGTGGGCCTCGGCTGTCCCTCTGCTCCCCAAAGCACAGGGACGAGGTGAGGGGCTTAGACCGTGCCTGGGCAAAGTTGTTTCTTACACCTGGGTGTGTGGCATTTTGTTGACCTGGCTACTCCCACTTGGGATAGGTTTTCCACAGAAAGCACCTCTTGTTCGTTGGAAGCCCTTTTTGCCCCACGGGTCCGGGCTGTGTTCGTTGGGGTTGAACTCCTGCTAGCAAAACTGCCGGGATGAGGGAAGGGTTCAGACTGTGCCTGGGCCCTGTGGTCTCTTCCAGGTCAGTGTATGGCATTTCCTTCCCCTTGCCACAGGCACCTGAGAGCATGCCTGCACGTGGAGAAAGACTTTCCCGTGGGAAGCCGGTTTTTGTCAAACGGGTCCAAGTGCCCTGCTCCTCTCTTTTCACTCCTGCTGCCAGAAGCCCAGGGAGGATGGGAGGGCTTAGAACATGGCTGGCACCGTGGTTTCTTCCAGAGAAGTGGAGGGCATTTGCATTACCTTGCCACAACCACTTGGGATAGGGTGTGCACCTCAGGAAAACTGTTTCCGTGGGAAGCCGGCTTTTTGCAAAGGGGTCTCAGGGCCGTGGGCCTCGGCTGTCCCTCTGCTCCCCAAAGCACAGGGACGAGGTGAGGGGCTTAGACCGTGCCTGGGCAATGTTGTTTCTTACACCTGGGTGTGTGGCATTTTGTTGACCTGGCTACTCCCACTTGGGATAGGTTTTCCACAGAAAGCACCTCTTGTTCGACTGAAGCCGTTTTTGCCTCAGGGTCTCCAGGCTGTGTTCGTTGGGGTTGAACTCCTGCTAGCAAAACCGCCGGGATGAGGGAAGGGTTCAGACTGTGCTTGGGCCCTGTGGTCTCTTCCAGGTCAGTGTATGGCATTTCCTTCCCCTTGCCACAGGCACCTGGGAGCATGTCTGCACGTGGAGAAAGGCTTTCCCGTGGGAAGCCGATTTTTGTCAAACGGGTCCCAGTGCTCTGCTCCTCTCTTTTCACTCCTGCTGCCAGAAGCCCAGGGAGGATGGGAGGGCTTAGAACATGGCTGGGCACAGTGGTTTCTTCCAGAGAAGTGGAGGGCATTTGCTTTACCTTGCCACAACCACTTGGGATAGGGTGTGCACCTCAGGAAAACTGTTTTCCGTGGGAAGCCGGCGTTTTGCAAAGGGGTCTCAGGGCAGTGGGCCTCGGGTGTCCCTCCGGCTCCCCAAAGCACAGGGACGAGGTGAGGGGCTTGGACCGTGCCTGGGCAATGTTGTTTCTTACACCTGGGTGTGTGGCATTTCGTTGACCTGGCTACTCCCACTTGGGATAGGTTTTCCACAGCAAGCACCTCTTGTTCGTTGGAAGCCCTTTTTGCCCCACGGGTCCGGGCTGTGTTCGTTGGGGTTGAACTCCTGCTAGCAAAACTGCCGGGATGAGGGAAGGGTTCAGACTGTGCCTGGGCCCTGTGGTCTCTTCCAGGTCAGTGTATGGCATTTCCTTCCCCTTGCCACAGGCACCTGAGAGCATGCCTGCACGTGGAGAAAGACTTTCCAGTGGGAAGCAGGTTTTTGTCAAACGGGTCCAAGTGCCCTGCTCCTCTCTTTTCACTCCTGCTGCCAGAAGCCCAGGGAGGATGGGAGGGCTTAGAACATGGCTGGGCAATGTGGTTTCTTCCAGAGAAGTGGAGGGCATTTGCATTACCTTGCCACTACCACTTGGGATAGGGTGTGCACCTCAGGAAAACTGTTGCCGTGGGATGCTGGCTTTTTGCAAAGGGGTCTCAGGGCCATGGGCCTCGGGTGTCCCTCCGGCTCCCCAAAGCACAGGGACGAGGTGAGGGGCTTAGACCGTGCCTGGGCAATGTTGTTTCTTACACCTGGGTGTGTGGCATTTCGTTGACCTCACTACCCCCACTTGGGATAGGTTTTCCACAGCAAGCACCTCTTGTTCGTCGGAAGCCGTTTTTGCCTCAGGGTCTCCGGGCTGTGTTCGTTGGGGTTGAACTCCTGCTAGCAAAACCGCCGGGATGAGGGAAGGGTTCAGACTGTGCCTGGGCCCTGTGGTCTCTTACAGGTCAGTGTATGGCATTTCCTTCCCCTTACCACAGGCACCTGGGAGCATGTCTGCATGTGGAGAAAGACTTTCGCGTGGGAAGCCGGTTTTTGTCAAACGGGTCCCAGTGCCCTGCTCCTCTCTTTTCACTCCTGCTGCCAGAAGCCCAGGGAGGATGGAAGGGCTTAGAACATGGCTGGGCACTGTGGTTTCTTCCAGAGAAGTGGAGGGCATTTGCTTTACCTTACCACAACCACGTGGGATAGGGTGTGCACCTCAGGAAAACTGTTTCTGTGGGAAGCCGGCTTTTTACAAAGGGGTCTCAGGGCCGTGGGGCTCGGCTGTCCCTCCGCTCCCCAAAGCACAGGGACGAGGTGAGGGGCTTAGACCGTGCCTGGGCAATGTTGTTTCTTACACCTGGGTGTGTGGCATTTTGTTGACCTGGCTACTCCCACTTGGGATAGGTTTTCCACAGAAAGCACCTCTTGTTTGACTGAAGCCGTTTTTGCCTCAGGGTCTCCAGGCTGTGTTCGTTGGGGTTGAACTCCTGCTAGCAAAACCGCCGGGATGAGGGAAGGGTTCAGACTGTGCTTGGGCCCTGTGGTCTCTTCCAGGTCAGTGTATGGCATTTCCTTCCCCTTGCCACAGGCACCTGGGAGCATGTCTGCACATGGAGAAAGACTTTCCCGTGGGAAGCCGGTTTTTGTCAAACGGGTCCCAGTCCCCTGCTCCTCTCCTTTAAATCCTGCTGCCAGAAGCCCAGGGAGGATGGGAGGGCTTAGAACATCGCTGGGCACTGTGGTTTCTTCCAGAAAAGTGGAGGGCATTTGCTTTACCTTGCCACAACCACTTGGGATAGGGTGTGCACCTCAGGAAAACTGTTTTCCGTGGGAAGCCGGCTTTTTGCAAAGGGGTCTCAGGGCCGTGGGCCTCGGGTGTTCCTCCGGCTCCCCAAAGCACAGGGACGAGGTGAGAGGCTTAGACCGTGCCTGGGCAATGTTGTTTCTTACACCTGGGTGTGTAGCATTTCGTTGACCTGGCTACTCCCACGTGGGATAGGTTTTCCACAGTAAGCACCTCTTGTTCGTTGGAAGCCCTTTTTGCCCCACGGGTCTCCGGGATGTGTTCGTTGGGGTTGAACTCCTGCTAGCAAAACCGCCGGGATGAGGGAAGGGTTCAGACTGTGCCTGGGCCCTGTGGTCTCTTCCAGGTCAGTGTATGGCATTTCCTTCCCCTTGCCACAGGCACCTGGGAGCATGTCTGCACGTGGAGAAAGACTTTCCCGTGGGAAGCCGGTTTTTGTCAAACGGGTCCCAGTGCTCTGCTCCTCTCTTTTCACTCCTGCTGCCAGAAGCCCAGGGAGGGTGGGAGGGCTTAGAACATGAATGGGCACTGTGGTTTCTTCCAGAGAAGTGGAGGGCATTTGCATTACGTTGCAACAACCACTTGGATTGGGTCTGCACCTCAGGAAAACTGTTTCCGTGGGAAGGCGCCTTTTACAAAGGGGTCTCAGGGACATGGGGCTCGGCTGTCCCTCCGGCTCCCCAAAGCACAGGGACGAGGTGAGGGGCTTGGACCGTGCCTGGGCAATGTTGTTTCTTACACCTGGGTGTGTGGCATTTCGTTGACCTGGCTACCCCCACTTGGGATAGGTTTTCCACAGCAAGCACCTCTTGTTCGTCGGAAGCCGTTTTTGCCCCAGGGGTCTCCGGGCTGTGTTCGTTGGGGTGAACTCCTGCTAGCAAAACCGCCGGGATGAGGGAAGGGTTCAGACTGTGCCTGGGCACTGTGGTCTCTTCCAGGTTAGTGTATGGCATTTCCTTCCCCTTGCCACAGGCACCTGGGAGCATGTCTGCACTTGGAGAAAGACTTTCCCGTGGGAAGCCGGTTTTTGTCAAACGGGTCCCAGTGCTCTGCTCCTCTCTTTTCACTCCTGCTGCCAGAAGCCCAGGGAGGATGGACGGGCTTAGAACATGGCTGGGCACTGGGGTTTCTTCCAGAGGAGGGGATGGCATTTGCTTTCCCTTGCCACCACTCTTTGGGATAGGGTCTACACCTCATGAAATCTGTTTCCGTGGGAACCCGGCTTTCTGCCCAACGGGCCTCAGGGCCGTGGGCCTCGGGGGTCCCTCCGGCTCCCCAAAGCACAGAGACAAGGTGAGGTACTTAGACCATGCCTGGGCCATGTTGTTTCTTCCACCTGGTGTGTGGCATTTTGTTGACCTGGCTACCCCCACTTGGGATAGGTTTTCCACAGCAAGAGCATATTGCTCGTCGGAAGCCATTTGGGCCACAGGGGGTCTCCGGGCTGTGTTCCTTGGGGTTGAACTCCTGCTAGCAAAACCGTCGGGATGAGGGAAGGGCTCAGACTTTGCCTGGGCCCTGTAGTCTCTTCGAGGTCAATGTATGGTATTTCTTTCACCTTACCACAGGCACTGGGGAGCATGTCTGCACGTGGAGAAGGACTTTCTCGTAGGAAGCCGGTTTCTGTCAAAGGGTCCCAGTGCTGTATTCCTCTCTTTTCACTCCTGCTACCAGAAGCCCAGGGAAGAGGGGAGGGCTTAGAATATCCCTGGGCACTGGAGTTTCTTTCAGAGAAGGGGATGGCATTTGCTTTCCCTTGCCACCACCCCTTGGGATAGGGGCTGCACCTCAGGAAAGCTGTTTCCGTGGGAAGCCGGCTTTCTGCCCAACGGGCCTCAGGGCCGTGGGCCTCGGGGGTCCCTCCGGCTCCCCAAAGCACAGAGAGGAGGTGAGGGACTTAGACCATGCCTCGGCCATGTTGTTTCTTCCGCCTGGGTGTGTGGCATTTTGTTGACCTGGCTACTCACATTTGCATATGTTTTCCAGAGCAAGCACCTATTGTTCCTCAGAAGCAGTTTTTGCCCCAGGGGTCTCCGGGCAGTGTTCCTTGGGCTTGAACTCCTGCTAGCTAAACTGCTGGGATGAGGGAAGGGCTCAGACTGTGCCTGGGCCCTGTGGTCTCTTCCAGGTCAGTGTATGGTATTTCCTTCACCTTGCCACAGGCACTGGGGAGCATGTCTGCACGTGGATAAGGACTTCCCCCTGGGAAACCGGTTTCTGTAAAATGGTCCCAATGCTGTGCTCCTCTCTTTTCACTCCTGCAGCCAGAAGTCCAGGGAGGAGGGGAGGGCTTAGAACATGGCTGGGCACTGGGGTTTCTTCCAGAGAAGGGGATGGCATTTGCTTTCATTGCCACCACCCCTTGGGATAGAGTCTGCACCTCAGGAAAGCTGTTTCCTTGGGAAGCCGGCTTTCTGCCAAACGGGCCTCAGGGCGGTGGTCTTCGGGGGTCCCTCCGGCTCCCCAAAGCACAGGGACGAGGTGAGGGGCTTTGACCATGCCTGAGCCATGTTCTTTCTTCCACCTGGGTGTATGGCATTTTGTTGACCAGGCTACCCCCACTTGGGATAGGTTTTCCACAGCAAGAGCATATTGTTCGTCGGAAGCCGTTTGGGCCCCAGGGGGTCTCCGGGCTGTGTTCCTTGGGGTTGAACTCCTGCTAGCAAAACCGCCGGGAGGAGGGTAGGGCTCAGACTGTGCCTGGGCCCTGTGGTCTCTTCCAGGTCAGTGTATGGCATTTTCTTCCCCTTGCCACAGGCACTGGGGAGCATGTCTGCACGTGGAGAAGGACTTCCTCGTGGGAAGCCGGTTTCCCGTCAAAGGATCCCAGTGCTGTCGTCCTCTCTTTTCACTCCTGCCTCCAGAAGCCCAGGGAGGAGGGGAGGGCTTAGAACATGGCTGGGCACTGGGGTTTATTGCAGAGGAGGAGATGGCATTTGCTTTCCCTTGCCACCACCCCTTGGGATAGGGTCTGCACCTCAGGAAAGCTCTTTCCGTGGGAGGCCGGCTTTCTGCCAAACGGGCCTCAGGGCCGTGGGCTTCGGGGGACCCTCCGGCTCCCCAAAACACAGAGAGGACGTGAGGGGTTAGACCATGCCTGGGCCTAGTTGTCTCTTCCACCTGGGTGTGTGGCATTTTGTTGACCTGGCTACCCCCTCTTGGGATAGGTTTTCCACAGCAAGAGCATATTGTTCGTCGGAAGCCCTTTGGGCCCCAGGGGGTCTCCGGGCTGTGTTGCTTGTGGTGGAACTCCTGCTAGCAAAACCGCCGGGATGAGGGAAGGGCTCAGACTGTGCCTGGGCCCTGTGGTCTCTTCCAGGTCAGTGTATGGTATTTCCTTCATCTTGCCACAGGCACTGGGGAGCATGTCTGCACGTGGAGAAGGACTTCCTCATGGAAGCCGGTTTCTGTCAAAGCGTCCCAGTGCTGTCCTCCTCTCTTTTCACTCCTGTTGCTAGAAGCCCAGGGAGGAGGGGAGGGCTTAGATCATGGCTGGGCACTGGGGTTTATTGCAGAGGAGGAGATGGCATTTGCTTTCCCTTACCACCACCCCTTGGGAGAGGGTCTGCAACTCAGGAAAGCTGTTTCCGTGGGAGGCCGGCTTTCTGCCAAATGGGTCTCAGGGCCGTGGGCTTCGGGGGTCCCTCCGGCTCCCCAAAGCACAGAGAGGAGGTGAGAGGTTAGACCATGCCTGGGCCTAGTTGTCTCTTCCACCTGGGTGTGTGCCATTTTGTTGACCTGGCTACCCCCTCTTGGGATAGGTTTTCCACAGCAAGAGCATATTGTTCGTCAGAAGCCGTTTGGGCGCCAGGGGGTCTCCGGGCTGTGTTGCTTGTGGTGGAACTCCTGCTAGCAAAACCGCCGGGATGAGGGAAGGGCTCAGACTGTGCCTGGGCCCTGTAGTCTCTTCCAGGTCAGTGTATGGTATTTCCTTCACCTTGCCACAGGCACTGGGGAGCATGTCTGCACGTGGAGAAGGACTTCCTCGTGGAAGCCGGTTTCTGTCAAAGCGTCCCACTGCTGTCCTCCTCTCTTTTCACTCCTGCTGCTAGAAGCCCAGGGAAGAGGGGAGGGCTTAGAACATGGCTGGGCACTGGGGTTTCTTCCAGAGAAGGAGATGGCATTTTTTTTCCCTTGCCTCCACCCCTTGGGATAGGGTCTACACCTCAGGAGAACTGTTTCCGTAGGAAACTGGCTTTTTGCAAAGGGGTCTCAGGGCCGTGGGCCTCGGCTGTCCCTCCGGCTCCCCAAACACAGGGACGAGGTGAGGGGCTTAGACCATGCCTGGGCAATGTTGTTTCTTACATCTGGGTGTGTGGCATTTTGTTGACCTGGCTACCCCCACTTGGGATAGGTTTTCCATAGCAAGCACCTCTTGTTCTTCGGAAGCCGTTTTTGCCTCAGGGGTCTCCGGGCTGTGTTCGTTGGGGTTGAACTCCTGCTAGCAAAACCGCCGGGATGAGGGAAGGGTTCAGACTGTGCCTGGGCCCTGTGGTCTCTTCCAGGTCAGTGTATGGCGTTTCCTTCCCCTTGCCACAGGCACCTGGGAGCATGTCTGCACGTGGAGAAAGACTTTCCCGTAGGAAGCCGGTTTTTGTCAAACGGGTCCCAGTGCTGTGCTCCTCTCTTTTCACTCCTGCTGCCTGAAGCCAGGGAGGATGGGAGGGCTTAGAACATGGCTGGGCACTGTGGTTTCTTCCAGAGAAGTGGAGGGCATTTGCATTACCTTGCCACAACCAGTTGGGATAGGGTCTGCACCTCAGGAAGACTCTTTTCGTCGGAAGCCGGCTTTTTCCAAAGGGGTCTCAGGGCCGTGGGCCTCGGGTGTCCCTCGGTTCCCCAAAGCACAGGGACGAGGTGAGGTGCTTAGAACACCCTGGGCAATGTTGTTTCTTACACCTGGGTGTGTTGCATTTTGTTTACCTGGCTACCCCATATTTGGGATAGGTTTTCCACAGCAAGAGTATACTGCTCTTCGGAAGCCGTTTTTGCCCCAGGGGTCTCCGGGCTGTGTTCGTTGGGGTAGACTCCTGCTAGCAAAACCGCCGGGATGAGGGAAGGGCTCAGACTGTGCCTGGGCCCTGTGGTCTCTTCCAGGTCAGTGTATGGCATTTCCTTCCCCTTGCCACAGGCACCTGGGAGCATGTCTGCATGTGGGGAAAGACTTTCCCTTGGGAAGCCGGTTTTTGTCATACGGGTCCCAGTGCCCTGCTCCTCTCTTTTCACTCCTGCTGCCAGAAGCCCAGGGAGGATGGGAGGGCTTAGAACATGGCTGGGCACTGTGGTTTCTTCCAGAGAAGTGGAGGGCATTTGCTTTACCTTTCCACAACCACTTGTGAGAGGGTCTGCACCTCAGAAAACTGTTTCCGTGGGAAGCCGGCTTTTTGCAAAGGGTTCTCAGGGTCGTGGGCCTCGGGTGTCCCTCCGGCTCACCAAAGCACAGGGACGAGGTGAGGGGCTTAGACCGTGCCTGGGCAATGTTGTTTCTTACACCTTGGTGTGTTGCATTTTGTTGACCTGGCTACCCCCACTTGGGATAGGTTTTCCACAGCAAGCACCTCTTGTACGTCGGTAGCCGTTTTTGCCCAAGGGGTCTCCGGGCTGTGTTCATTGGGGTGAACTCCTGCTAGCAAAACCGCCGGGATGAGGGAAGGGTTCAGACTGTGCCTGGGCCCTGTGGTCTCTTCCAGGTCAGTGTATGGCATTTCCTTCCCCTTGCCACAGGCACCTGGGAGCATGTCTGCACTTGGAGAAAGACTTTCCCGTGGGAAGCCGGTTTTTGTCAAACGGGTCCCAGTGCTCTGCTCCTCTCTTTTCACTCCTGCTGCCAGAAGCCCAGGGAGGATGGGAGGGCTTAGAACATGGCTGGGCACTGTGGTTTCTTCCAGAGAAGTGGAGGGCATTTGCTTTACCTTGCCACAATCCCTTGGGAAAGGGTGTGCACCTCAGGAAAACTGTTTTCCGTGGGAAGCCGGCTTTTTGCAAAGGGGTCTCAGGGCCGTGGGCCTCGGGTGTCCCTCCGGCTCCCCAAAGCACAGGGACGAGGTGAGGGGCTTGGACCGTGCCTGGGCAATGTTGTTTCTTACACCTGGGTGTGTGGCATTTTGTTGACCTGGCTACCCCACTTGGGATGGGTTTTCCACAGCAAGGACCTCTTGTTCGTCGGAAGCCGTTTTTGCCCCAGGGGTCTCCGGGCTGTGTTCGTTGGGGTTGAACTCCTGCTATCAAAACCGTCGGGATGAAGGAGGGGTTCAGACTGTGCCTGGGCCCTGTGGTCTCTTCCAGGTCAGTGTATGGCATTTCCTTCCCCTTGCCACAGGCACCTGGGAGCATGTCTGCACGTGGAGAAAGACTTTCGCGTGGGAAGCCGGTTTTTGTCAAACGGGTCCGAGTGCTCTGCTCCTCTCTTTTCACTCCTGCTGCCAGAAGCCCAGGGAGGATGGGAGGGCTTAGAACATGGCTGGGCACTGTGGTTTCTTCCAGAGAAGTGGAGGGCATTTGCTTTACCTTTCCACAACCACTTGTGAGAGGGTCTGCACCTCAGAAAACTGTTTCCGTGGGAAGCCGGCTTTTTGCAAAGGGTTCTCAGGGTCGTGGGCCTCGGGTGTCCCTCCGGCTCACCAAAGCACAGGGACGAGGTGAGGGGCTTAGACCGTGCCTGGGCAATGTTGTTTCTTACACCTTGGTGTGTTGCATTTTGTTGACCTGGCTACCCCCACTTGGGATAGGTTTTCCACAGCAAGCACCTCTTGTACGTCGGTAGCCGTTTTTGCCCAAGGGGTCTCCGGGCTGTGTTCATTGGGGTGAACTCCTGCTAGCAAAACCGCCGGGATGAGGGAAGGGTTCAGACTGTGCCTGGGCCCTGTGGTCTCTTCCAGGTCAGTGTATGGCATTTCCTTCCCCTTGCCACAGGCACCTGGGAGCATGTCTGCACTTGGAGAAAGACTTTCCCGTGGGAAGCCGGTTTTTGTCAAACGGGTCCCAGTGCTCTGCTCCTCTCTTTTCACTCCTGCTGCCAGAAGCCCAGGGAGGATGGGAGGGCTTAGAACATGGCTGGGCACTGTGGTTTTTTCCAGAGAAGTGGAGGGCATTTGCTTTACCTTGCCACAATCCCTTGGGAAAGGGTGTGCACCTCAGGAAAACTGTTTTCCGTGGGAAGCCGGCTTTTTGCAAAGGGGTCTCAGGGCCGTGGGCCTCGGGTGTCCCTCCGGCTCCCCAAAGCACAGGGACGAGGTGAGGGGCTTGGACCGTGCCTGGGCAATGTTGTTTCTTACACCTGGGTGTGTGGCATTTTGTTGACCTGGCTACCCCACTTGGGATGGGTTTTCCACAGCAAGGACCTCTTGTTCGTCGGAAGCCGTTTTTGCCCCAGGGGTCTCCGGGCTGTGTTCGTTGGGGTTGAACTCCTGCTATCAAAACCGTCGGGATGAAGGAGGGGTTCAGACTGTGCCTGGGCCCTGTGGTCTCTTCCAGGTCAGTGTATGGCATTTCCTTCCCCTTGCCACAGGCACCTGGGAGCATGTCTGCACGTGGAGAAAGACTTTCCCGTGGGAAGCCGGTTTTTGTCAAACGGGTCCCAGTGCTCTGCTCCTCTCTTTTCACTCCTGCTGCCAGAAGCCCAGGGAGGATGGGAGGGCTTAGAACATGGCTGGGCAATGTGGTTTCTTCCAGAGAAGTGGAGGGCATTTGCATTACCTTGCCACTACCACTTGTGAGAGGGTCTGCACCTCAGGAAAACTGTTTCCATGGGAAGCCGGCTTTTTACAAAGGGTTCTCAGGGTCGTGGGCCTCGGGTGTCCCTCCGGCTCCCCAAAGCACAGGGTCGAGGTGAGGGGCTTAGACCGTGCCTGGGCAATGTTGTTTCTTACACCTTGGTGTGTGGCATTTTGTTGACCTGGCTACCCCCACTTGGGATAGGTTTTCCACAGCAAGCACCTCTGGTTCGTCGGAAGCCGTTTTTGCCCCAGGGGTCTCCGGGCTGTGTTCGTTGGGGTTGAACTCCTGCTATCAAATCCGTCGGGATGAGGGAGGGGTTCAGACTGTGCCTGGGCCCTGTGGTCTCTTCCAGGTCAGTGTATGGCATTTCCTTCCCCTTGCCACAGGCACCTGGGAGCATGTCTGCACGTGGAGAAAGACTTTCCCGTGGGAAGCCAGTTTTTGTCAAACGGGTCCCAGTGCTCTGTTCCTCTCTTTTCATTCCTGCTGCCAGAAGCCCAGGGAGGATGGGAGGGCTTAGAACATGGCTGGGCACTGTGGTTTCTTCCAGAGAAGTGGAGGGCATTTGCTTTACCTTGCCACAACCACGTGGGATAGGGTGTGCACCTCAGGAAAACTGTTTCTGTGGGAAGCCGGCTTTTTACAAAGGGGTCTCAGGGCCGTGGGCCTCGGGTGTCCCTCCGGCTCCTCAAAGCACAGGGATGAGGTGAGGGGCTTAGACCATGCCTGGGCAATGCTGTTTCTTACACCTGGGTGTTTGGCATTTTGTTGACCTGGCTACCCCACTTGGGATAGGTTTTCCACAGCAAGCACGTATTGTTCGTCGGAAGCCGTTTTTGCCCCAGGTGTCTCCGGGCTGTGTTCGTTGGGGTTGAACTCCTGCTATCAAAACCGGCGGGATGAGGGAGGGGTTCAGACTGTGCCTGGTCCCTGTGGTCTCTTCCAGGTCAGTGTATGGCATTTCCTTCCCCTTGCCACAGGCACCTGGGAGCATGTCTGCACGTGGAGAAAGACTTTCCCGTGGGAAGCCGGTTTTTGTCAAACGGGTCCCAGTGCTCTGCTCCTCTCTTTTAACTCCTGCTGCCTGAAGCCCAGGGAGGATGGGAGGGCTTAGAACATGGCTGGGCACTGTGGTTTCTTTTAGAGAAGTGGAGGGCATTTGCATTACCTTGCCACAACCACTTGGGATAGGGTCTGCACCTCAGGAAAACTGTTTCCGTGGGAAGCCGGCTTTTTGCAAAGGGGTCTCAGGGCCGTGGGGATCGGCTTTCCCTCCGGCTCCCCAAAGCACAGGGACGAGGTGAGGGGCTTAGACCGTGCCTGGGCAATGTTGTTTCTTACACCTGGGTGTGTGGCATTTTGTTGACCTGGCTACCCCCACTTGGGATAGGTTTTCCTGTCAAGCACCTCTTGTTGGTCGGAAGCCGTTTTTGCCCCAGGGGTCTCCGGGCTGTGTTCGTTGGGGTGAACTCGTGCTATCAAAACCGTCGGGATGAGGGAGGGGTTCAGACTGTGCCTGGTCCCTGTGGTCTCTTCCAGGTCAGTGTATGGCATTTCCTTCCCCTTGCCACAGGCACCTGGGAGCATGTCTGCACGTGGAGAAAGACTTTCCCGTGGGAAGCTGGTTTTTGTCAAACGGGTCCCAGTGCTCTGCTCCTCTCTTTTCACTCCTGCTGCCTGAAGCCCAGGGAGGATGGGAGGGCTTAGAACATGGCTGGGCACTGTGGTTTCTTTTAGAGAAGTGGAGGGCATTTGCATTACCTTGCCACAACCACTTGGGATAGGGTGTGCACCTCAGGAAAACTGTTTCCGTGGGAAGCCGGCTTTTTGCAAAGGGGTCTCAGGGCCGTGGGGATCGGCTTTCCCTCCGGCTCCCCAAAGCACAGGGACGAGGTGAGGGGCTTAGACCGTGCCTGGGCAATGTTGTTTCTTACACCTGGGTGTGTGGCATTTTGTTGACCTGGCTACCCCCACTTGGGATAGGTTTTCCACAGCAAGCACCTCTTGTTCGTCGGAAGCCGTTTTTGCCTCAGGGGTCTCCGGGCTGTGTTCGTTGGGGTAAACTCCTGCTAGCAAAACCGCCGGGATGAGGGAAGGGTTCAGACTGTGCCTGGGCCCTGTGGTCTCTTCCAGGTCAGTGTATGGCATTTCCTTCCCCTTGCCACAGGCACCTGGGAGTATGTCTGCACGTGGAGAAAGACTTTCCCGTGGGAAGCCGGTTTTTGTCAAACGGTTCCCAGTGCTCTGCTCCTCTCTTTTCACTCCTGCTGCCAGAAGCCCAGGGAGGATGGGAGGGCTTAGAACATGGCTGGGCACTGTGGTTTCTTCCAGAGAAGTGGAGGGCATTTGCATTACCTTGCCACAACCACTTGGGATAGGGTGTGCACCTCAGGAAAACTGTTTCCGTGGTAAGCCGGCTTTTTGCAAAGGGGTCTCAGGGCCGTGGGCCTCGGGTGTCCCTCCGGCTCCCCAAAGCACAGGGACAAGGTGAGGGGCTTAGACCGTGCCTGGGCAATGTTGTTTCTTACACCTGGGTGTGTGGCATTTCGTTGACCTGGCTACTCCCACTTGGGATAGGTTTTCCACAGCAAGCACCTCTTGTTCGTCGGAAGCCGTTTTTGCCCCAGGGGTCTCCAGACTGTGTTCGTTGGGGTTGAACTCCTGCTAGCAAAACCGCCGGGATGAGGGAAGGATTCAGACTGTGCCTGGGCCCTGTGGTCTCTTCCAGGTCAGTGTAGGGCATTTCCTTCCCCTTGCCACAGGCACCTGGGAGCATGTCTGCATGTGGAGAAAGACTTTCGCGTGGGAAGCCGGTTTTTGTCAAACGGGTCCCAGTGCCCTGCTCCTCTCTTTTCACTCCTGCTGCCAGAAGCCCAGGGAGGATGGGAGGGCTTAGAACATGGCTGGGCACTGTGGTTTCTTCCAGAGAAGTGGAGGGCATTTGCTTTACCTTGCCACAACCACTTGGGAGAGGGTCTGTACCTCAGGAAAAGTGTTTCCGAGGGAAGCCGGCTTTTTGGAAAGGAGTCTCAGGGCCGTGGGGCTCGGCTGTCCCTCCGGCTCCCCAAAGCACAGGGACGAGGTAAGGGGCTTAGATCGTGCCTGGGCAATGTTGTTTCTTACACCTGGGTGTGTTGCATTTTGTTGACCTGGCTACCCCCACTTGGGATAGGTTTTCCAGTCAAGCATCTCTTGTTCGTCGGAAGCCGTTTTTGCCCCAGGGGTCTCCGGGCTGTGTTCGTTGGGGTTGAACTCCTGCTATCAAAACCGTCGGGATGAAGGAGGGGTTCAGACTGTGCCTGGGCCCTGTGGTCTCTTCCAGGTCAGTGTATGGCATTTCCTACCCCTTGCCACAGGCACCTGGGAGCATGTCTGCACGTGGAGAAAGACTTTCCCGTGGGAAGCCGGTTTTTGTCAAACGGGTCCCAGTGCTCTGCTCCTCTCTTTTCACTCCTGCTGCCAGAAGCCCAGGGAGGATGGGAGGGCTTAGAACATGGCTGGGCAATGTGGTTTCTTCCAGAGAAGTGGAGGGCATTTGCATTACCTTGCCAATACCACTTGTGAGAGGGTCTGCACCTCAGGAAAACTGTTTCCATGGGAAGCCGGGTTTTTACAAAGGGGTCTCAGGGCCGTGGGCCTCGGGTGTCCCTCCGGCTCCCCAAAGCACAGGGACGAGGTGAGGGGCTTGGACCGTGCCTGGGCAATGTTGTTTCTTACACCTGGGTGTGTGGCATTTTGTTGACCTGGCTACCCCACTTGGGATGGGTTTTCCACAGCAAGGACCTCTTGTTCGTCGGAAGCCGTTTTTGCCCCAGGGGTCTCCGGGCTGTGTTCGTTGGGGTTGAACTCCTGCTATCAAAACCGTCGGGATGAAGGAGGGGTTCAGACTGTGCCTGGGCCCTGTGGTCTCTTCCAGGTCAGTGTATGGCATTTCCTTCCCCTTGCCACAGGCACCTGGGAGCATGTCTGCACGTGGAGAAAGACTTTCGCGTGGGAAGCCGGTTTTTGTCAAACGGGTCCGAGTGCTCTGCTCCTCTCTTTTCACTCCTGCTGCCAGAAGCCCAGGGAGGATGGGAGGGCTTAGAACATGGCTGGGCACTGTGGTTTCTTCCAGAGAAGTGGAGGGCATTTGCTTTACCTTTCCACAACCACTTGTGAGAGGGTCTGCACCTCAGAAAACTGTTTCCGTGGGAAGCCGGCTTTTTGCAAAGGGTTCTCAGGGTCGTGGGCCTCGGGTGTCCCTCCGGCTCACCAAAGCACAGGGACGAGGTGAGGGGCTTAGACCGTGCCTGGGCAATGTTGTTTCTTACACCTTGGTGTGTTGCATTTTGTTGACCTGGCTACCCCCACTTGGGATAGGTTTTCCACAGCAAGCACCTCTTGTACGTCGGTAGCCGTTTTTGCCCAAGGGGTCTCCGGGCTGTGTTCATTGGGGTGAACTCCTGCTAGCAAAACCGCCGGGATGAGGGAAGGGTTCAGACTGTGCCTGGGCCCTGTGGTCTCTTCCAGGTCAGTGTATGGCATTTCCTTCCCCTTGCCACAGGCACCTGGGAGCATGTCTGCACTTGGAGAAAGACTTTCCCGTGGGAAGCCGGTTTTTGTCAAACGGGTCCCAGTGCTCTGCTCCTCTCTTTTCACTCCTGCTGCCAGAAGCCCAGGGAGGATGGGAGGGCTTAGAACATGGCTGGGCACTGTGGTTTTTTCCAGAGAAGTGGAGGGCATTTGCTTTACCTTGCCACAATCCCTTGGGAAAGGGTGTGCACCTCAGGAAAACTGTTTTCCGTGGGAAGCCGGCTTTTTGCAAAGGGGTCTCAGGGCCGTGGGCCTCGGGTGTCCCTCCGGCTCCCCAAAGCACAGGGACGAGGTGAGGGGCTTGGACCGTGCCTGGGCAATGTTGTTTCTTACACCTGGGTGTGTGGCATTTTGTTGACCTGGCTACCCCACTTGGGATGGGTTTTCCACAGCAAGGACCTCTTGTTCGTCGGAAGCCGTTTTTGCCCCAGGGGTCTCCGGGCTGTGTTCGTTGGGGTTGAACTCCTGCTATCAAAACCGTCGGGATGAAGGAGGGGTTCAGACTGTGCCTGGGCCCTGTGGTCTCTTCCAGGTCAGTGTATAGCATTTCCTTCCCCTTGCCACAGGCACCTGGGAGCATGTCTGCACGTGGAGAAAGACTTTCCCGTGGGAAGCCGGTTTTTGTCAAACGGGTCCCAGTGCTCTGCTCCTCTCTTTTCACTCCTGCTGCCAGAAGCCCAGGGAGGATGGGAGGGCTTAGAACATGGCTGGGCAATGTGGTTTCTTCCAGAGAAGTGGAGGGCATTTGCATTACCTTGCCACTACCACTTGTGAGAGGGTCTGCACCTCAGGAAAACTGTTTCCATGGGAAGCCGGCTTTTTACAAAGGGTTCTCAGGGTCGTGGGCCTCGGGTGTCCCTCCGGCTCCCCAAAGCACAGGGTCGAGGTGAGGGGCTTAGACCGTGCCTGGGCAATGTTGTTTCTTACACCTTGGTGTGTGGCATTTTGTTGACCTGGCTACCCCCACTTGGGATAGGTTTTCCACAGCAAGCACCTCTGGTTCGTCGGAAGCCGTTTTTGCCCCAGGGGTCTCCGGGCTGTGTTCGTTGGGGTTGAACTCCTGCTATCAAATCCGTCGGGATGAGGGAGGGGTTCAGACTGTGCCTGGGCCCTGTGGTCTCTTCCAGGTCAGTGTATGGCATTTCCTTCCCCTTGCCACAGGCACCTGGGAGCATGTCTGCACGTGGAGAAAGACTTTCCCGTGGGAAGCCAGTTTTTGTCAAACGGGTCCCAGTGCTCTGCTCCTCTCTTTTCATTCCTGCTGCCAGAAGCCCAGGGAGGATGGGAGGGCTTAGAACATGGCTGGGCACTGTGGTTTCTTCCAGAGAAGTGGAGGGCATTTGCTTTACCTTGCCACAACCACGTGGGATAGGGTGTGCACCTCAGGAAAACTGTTTCTGTGGGAAGCCGGCTTTTTACAAAGGGGTCTCAGGGCCGTGGGCCTCGGGTGTCCCTCCGGCTCCTCAAAGCACAGGGATGAGGTGAGGGGCTTAGACCATGCCTGGGCAATGCTGTTTCTTACACCTGGGTGTTTGGCATTTTGTTGACCTGGCTACCCCACTTGGGATAGGTTTTCCACAGCAAGCACGTATTGTTCGTCGGAAGCCGTTTTTGCCCCAGGTGTCTCCGGGCTGTGTTCGTTGGGGTTGAACTCCTGCTATCAAAACCGGCAGGATGAGGGAGGGGTTCAGACTGTGCCTGGTCCCTGTGGTCTCTTCCAGGTCAGTGTATGGCATTTCCTTCCCCTTGCCACAGGCACCTGGGAGCATGTCTGCACGTGGAGAAAGACTTTCCCGTGGGAAGCCGGTTTTTGTCAAACGGGTCCCAGTGCTCTGCTCCTCTCTTTTAACTCCTGCTGCCTGAAGCCCAGGGAGGATGGGAGGGCTTAGAACATGGCTGGGCACTGTGGTTTCTTTTAGAGAAGTGGAGGGCATTTGCATTACCTTGCCACAACCACTTGGGATAGGGTCTGCACCTCAGGAAAACTGTTTCCGTGGGAAGCCGGCTTTTTGCAAAGGGGTCTCAGGGCCGTGGGGATCGGCTTTCCCTCCGGCTCCCCAAAGCACAGGGACGAGGTGAGGGGCTTAGACCGTGCCTGGGCAATGTTGTTTCTTACACCTGGGTGTGTGGCATTTTGTTGACCTGGCTACCCCCACTTGGGATAGGTTTTCCTGTCAAGCACCTCTTGTTGGTCGGAAGCCGTTTTTGCCCCAGGGGTCTCCGGGCTGTGTTCGTTGGGGTGAACTCGTGCTATCAAAACCGTCGGGATGAGGGAGGGGTTCAGACTGTGCCTGGTCCCTGTGGTCTCTTCCAGGTCAGTGTATGGCATTTCCTTCCCCTTGCCACAGGCACCTGGGAGCATGTCTGCACGTGGAGAAAGACTTTCCCGTGGGAAGCTGGTTTTTGTCAAACGGGTCCCAGTGCTCTGCTCCTCTCTTTTCACTCCTGCTGCCTGAAGCCCAGGGAGGATGGGAGGGCTTAGAACATGGCTGGGCACTGTGGTTTCTTTTAGAGAAGTGGAGGGCATTTGCATTACCTTGCCACAACCACTTGGGATAGGGTGTGCACCTCAGGAAAACTGTTTCCGTGGGAAGCCGGCTTTTTGCAAAGGGGTCTCAGGGCCGTGGGGATCGGCTTTCCCTCCGGCTCCCCAAAGCACAGGGACGAGGTGAGGGGCTTAGACCGTGCCTGGGCAATGTTGTTTCTTACACCTGGGTGTGTGGCATTTTGTTGACCTGGCTACCCCCACTTGGGATAGGTTTTCCACAGCAAGCACCTCTTGTTCGTCGGAAGCCGTTTTTGCCTCAGGGGTCTCCGGGCTGTGTTCGTTGGGGTAAACTCCTGCTAGCAAAACCGCCGGGATGAGGGAAGGGTTCAGACTGTGCCTGGGCCCTGTGGTCTCTTCCAGGTCAGTGTATGGCATTTCCTTCCCCTTGCCACAGGCACCTGGGAGTATGTCTGCACGTGGAGAAAGACTTTCCCGTGGGAAGCCGGTTTTTGTCAAACGGTTCCCAGTGCTCTGCTCCTCTCTTTTCACTCCTGCTGCCAGAAGCCCAGGGAGGATGGGAGGGCTTAGAACATGGCTGGGCACTGTGGTTTCTTCCAGAGAAGTGGAGGGCATTTGCATTACCTTGCCACAACCACTTGGGATAGGGTGTGCACCTCAGGAAAACTGTTTCCGTGGTAAGCCGGCTTTTTGCAAAGGGGTCTCAGGGCCGTGGGCCTCGGGTGTCCCTCCGGCTCCCCAAAGCACAGGGACAAGGTGAGGGGCTTAGACCGTGCCTGGGCAATGTTGTTTCTTACACCTGGGTGTGTGGCATTTCGTTGACCTGGCTACTCCCACTTGGGATAGGTTTTCCACAGCAAGCACCTCTTGTTCGTCGGAAGCCGTTTTTGCCCCAGGGGTCTCCAGACTGTGTTCGTTGGGGTTGAACTCCTGCTAGCAAAACCGCCGGGATGAGGGAAGGATTCAGACTGTGCCTGGGCCCTGTGGTCTCTTCCAGGTCAGTGTATGGCATTTCCTTCCCCTTGCCACAGGCACCTGGGAGCATGTCTGCATGTGGAGAAAGACTTTCGCGTGGGAAGCCGGTTTTTGTCAAACGGGTCCCAGTGCCCTGCTCCTCTCTTTTCACTCCTGCTGCCAGAAGCCCAGGGAGGATGGGAGGGCTTAGAACATGGCTGGGCACTGTGGTTTCTTCCAGAGAAGTGGAGGGCATTTGCTTTACCTTGCCACAACCACTTGGGAGAGGGTCTGTACCTCAGGAAAAGTGTTTCCGAGGGAAGCCGGCTTTTTGGAAAGGAGTCTCAGGGCCGTGGGGCTCGGCTGTCCCTCCGGCTCCCCAAAGCACAGGGACGAGGTAAGGGGCTTAGATCGTGCCTGGGCAATGTTGTTTCTTACACCTGGGTGTGTTGCATTTTGTTGACCTGGCTACCCCCACTTGGGATAGGTTTTCCAGTCAAGCATCTCTTGTTCGTCGGAAGCCGTTTTTGCCCCAGGGGTCTCCGGGCTGTGTTCGTTGGGGTTGAACTCCTGCTATCAAAACCGTCGGGATGAAGGAGGGGTTCAGACTGTGCCTGGGCCCTGTGGTCTCTTCCAGGTCAGTGTATGGCATTTCCTTCCCCTTGCCACAGGCACCTGGGAGCATGTCTGCACGTGGAGAAAGACTTTCCCGTGGGAAGCCGGTTTTTGTCAAACGGGTCCCAGTGCTCTGCTCCTCTCTTTTCACTCCTGCTGCCAGAAGCCCAGGGAGGATGGGAGGGCTTAGAACATGGCTGGGCAATGTGGTTTCTTCCAGAGAAGTGGAGGGCATTTGCATTACCTTGCCAATACCACTTGTGAGAGGGTCTGCACCTCAGGAAAACTGTTTCCATGGGAAGCCGGGTTTTTACAAAGGGTTCTCAGGGTCGTGGGCCTCGGGTGTCCCTCCGGCTCCCCAAAGCACAGGGTCGAGGTGAGGGGCTTAGACCGTGCCTGGGCAATGTTGTTTCTTACACCTTGGTGTGTGGCATTTTGTTGACCTGGCTACCCCCACTTGGGATAGGTTTTCCACAGCAAGCACCTCTGGTTCGTCGGAAGCCGTTTTTGCCCCAGGGGTCTCCGGGCTGTGTTCGTTGGGGTTGAACTCCTGCTATCAAATCCGTCGGGATGAGGGAGGGGTTCAGACTGTGCCTGGGCCCTGTGGTCTCTTCCAGGTCAGTGTATGGCATTTCCTTCCCCTTGCCACAGGCACCTGGGAGCATGTCTGCACGTGGAGAAAGATTTTCCCGTGGGAAGCCGGTTTTTGTCAAACGGGTCCCAGTGCTCTGCTCCTCTCTTTTCACTCCTGCTGCCAGAAGCCCAGGGAGGATGGGAGGGCTTAGAACATGGCTGGGCACTGTGGTTTCTTCCAGAGAAGTGGAGGGCATTTGCATTACCTTGCCACAACCACTTGGGATAGGGTGTGCACCTCAGGAAAACTGTTTCCGTGGGAAGCCGGCTTTTTGCAAAGGGGTCTCAGGGCCGTGGGGATCGGCTTTCCCTCCGGCTCCCCAAAGCACAGGGACAAGGTGAGGGGCTTAGACCGTGCCTGGGCAATGTTGTTTCTTACACCTGGGTGTGTGGCATTTTGTTGACCTGGCTACCCCCACTTGGGATAGGTTTTCCTGTCAAGCACCTCTTGTTCGTCGGAAGCCGTTTTTGCCTCAGGGGTCTCCGGGCTGTGTTCGTTGGGGTGAACTCCTGCTAGCAAAACCGCCGGGATGAGGGAAGGGTTCAGACGGTGCCTGGGCCCTGTGGTCTCTTCCAGGTCAGTGTATGGTATTTCCTTCCCCTTGCCACAGGCACCTGGGAGCATGTCTGCACGTGGAGAAAGACTTTCCCGTGGGAAGCCAGTTTTTGTCAAACGGGTCCCAGTGCTCTGCTCCTCTCTTTTCATTCCTGCTGCCAGAAGCCCAGGGAGGATGGGAGGGCTTAGAACATGGCTGGGCACTGTGGTTTCTTCCAGAGAAGTGGAGGGCATTTGCTTTACCTTGCCACAACCACGTGGGATAGGGTGTGCACCTCAGGAAAACTGTTTCCGTGGGAAGCCGGCTTTTTACAAAGGGGTCTCAGGGCCGTGGGCCTCCGGTGTCCCTCCGGCTCCCCAAAGCACAGGGTCGAGGTGAGGGGCTTAGACCGTGCCTGGGCAATGTTGTTTCTTACACCTTGGTGTGTGGCATTTTGTTGACCTGGCTACCCCCACTTGGGATAGGTTTTCCACAGCAAGCACCTCTTGTTCGTCGGAAGCCGTTTTTGCCCCAGGCGTCTCCGGGCTGTGTTCATTGGGGTTGAACTCCTGCTATCAAATCCGTCGGGATGAGGGAGGGGTTCAGACTGTGCCTGGGCCCTGTGGTCTCTTCCAGGTCAGTGTATGGCATTTCCTTCCCCTTGCCACAGGCACCTGGGAGCATGTCTGCACGTGGAGAAAGACTTTCGCGTGGGAAGCCGGTTTTTGTCAAACGGGTCCCAGTGCTCTGCTCCTCTCTTTTCACTCCTGCTGCCAGAAGCCCAGGGAGGATGGGAGGGCTTAGAACATGGCTGGGCACTGTGGTTTCTTCCAGAGAAGTGGAGGGCATTTGCTTTACCTTGCCACAACCACTTGGGAGAGGGTCTGTACCTCAGGAAAAGTGTTTCCGAGGGAAGCCGGCTTTTTGGAAAGGACTCTCAGGGCCGTGGGGCTCGGCTGTCCCTCCGGCTCCCCAAAGCACAGGGACGAGGTAAGGGGCTTAGATCGTGCCTGGGCAATGTTGTTTCTTACACCTGGGTGTGTTGCATTTTGTTGACCTGGCTACTCCCACTTGGGATAGGTTTTCCAGTCAAGCATCTCTTGTTCGTCGGAAGCCGTTTTTGCCCCAGGGGTCTCCGGGCTGTGTTCGTTGGGGTTGAACTCCTGCTATCAAAACCGTCGGGATGAGGGAGGGGTTCAGACTGTGCCTGGGCCCTGTGGTCTCTTCCAGGTCAGTGTATGGCATTTCCTTCCCCTTGCCACAGGCACCTGGGAGCATGTCTGCACGTGGAGAAAGACTTTCCCGTCGGAAGCCGGTTTTTGTCAAACGGGTCCTAGTGCTCTGCTCCTCTCTTTTCATTCCTGCTGCCTGAAGGCCCAGGGAGGATGGGAGGGCTTAGAACATGGCTGGGCACTGTGGTTTCTTCCAGAGAAGTGGAGGGCATTTGCATTACCTTGCCAAACCACTTGGGATAGGGTGTGCACCTCAGGAAAACTGTTTCCGTGGGAAGCCGGCTTTTTGCAAAGGGGTCTCAGGGCCATGGGCCTCGGGTGTCCCTCCGGCTCCCCAAAGCACAGGGACGAGGTGAGGGGCTTAGACCGTGCCTGGGCAATGTTGTTTCTTACACCTGGGTGTGTGGCATTTCGTTGACCTGACTACCCCCACTTGGGATAGGTTTTCCACAGCAAGCACCTCTTGTTCGTCGGAAGCCGTTTTTGCCTCAGGGTCTCCGGGCTGTGTTCGTTGGGGATGAACTCCTGCTACCAAAACCGCCGGGATGAAGGAAGGGTTCAGACTGTGCCTGGGCCCTGTGGTGTCTTCCAGGTCAATGTATGGCATTTCCTTCCCCTTGCCACAGGCACCTGGGAGCTAGTCTGCACGTGCAGAAGGACTTCCTCGTGGGAAGCCGGTTTCCCGTCAAAGGATCCCAGTGCTGTGGTCCTCTCTTTTCACTCCTGCTGCCAGAAGTCCAGGGAGGAGGGGAGGGCTTAGAACATGGGGGGGCACTGGGGTTTATTGCAGAGGAGGAGATGGCATTTGCTTTCCCTTACCACCACCCCTTGGGATAGGGTCTGCAACTCAGGAAAGCTGTTTCCGTGGGAGGCCGGCTTTCTGCCAAATGGGTCTCAGGGCCGTGGGCTTCGGGGGTCCCTCCGGCTCCCCAAAGCACAGAGAGGAGGTGAGGGGTTAGACCATGCCTGGGCCTAGTTTTCTCTTCCACCTGGGTGTTTGCAATTTTGTTGACCTGGCTACCCCCTCTTGGGATAGGTTTTCCACAGCAAGAGCATATTGTTCGTCGGAAGCCGTTTGGGCGCCAGGGGGTCTCCGGGCTGTGTTCCTTCTGGTGGAGCTCCTGCTAGCAAAACCGCCGGGATGAGGGAAGGGCTCAGACTGTGCCTGGGCCCTGTGGTCTCTTCCAGGTCAGTGTATGGTATTTCCTTCACCTTGCCACAGGCACTGGGGAGCATGTCTGCACGTGGAGAAGGACTTCCTCGTGGAAGCCGGTTTCTGTCAAAGCGTCCCATCTGTCCTCCTCTCTTTTCATTCCTGCTGCTAGAAGCCCAGGGAGGAGGGGAGGGCTTAGAACATGGCTGGGCACTGGGGTTTCTTCCAGAGAAGGAGATGGCATTTTTTTCCCTTGCCTCCACCCCTTGGGATAGGGTCTGCACCTCAGGAAAGCTGTTTCCGTGGGAAGCCGGCTTTTTGCAAAGGGTTCTCAGGGCCGTGGGCCTCGGCTGTCCCTCCCCAAAGCACAGGGACGAGGTGAGGGGCTTAGACCATGCCTGGGCAATGTTGTTTCTTACACCTGGGTGTGTGGCATTTTATTGACCTGGCTACCCCCACTTGGGATAGGTTTTCAACAGCAAGCACCTTTGTTCGTCGGAAGCCGTTTTTACCCCAGGGGTCTTCGGACTGTGTTCGTTGGGGTTGAACTCCTGCTAGCAAAACCGCCGGGATGAGGGAAGGGTTCAGACTGTGCCTGGGCCCTGTGGTCTCTTCCAGGTCAGTGTATGGCATTTCCTTCCCCTTGCCACAGGCACCTGGGAGCATGTCTGCACGTGGAGAAAGACTTTCCCGTGGGAAGCCGGTTTTTGTTAAACGGGTCCCAGTGCTCTGCTCCTCTCTTTTCACTCCTGCTGCCAGCAGCCCAGGGAGGATGGGAGGGCTTAGAACATGGCTGGGCACTGTGGTTTCTTCCAGAGAAGGAGATGGCATTTGCTTTACCTTGCCACAACCACTTGTGAGAAGGTCTGCACCTCAGGAAAACTGTTTCCGTGGGAAGCCGGCTTTTGGCCAAACGGGTCTCAGGGCCGTGGGGCTCGGCTGTCCCTCCGGCTCCCCAAAGCACAGGGACGAGGTGAGTGCCTTAGACCATGCTTGGGCAATGTTGTTTCTTACACCTGGGTGTTTGTCATTTTGTTGACCTGACTACCCCACTTGGGATAGGTTTTCCACAGCAAGCACCTCTTGTTCGTTGGAAGCCATTTTTGCCCCAGGGGGTCTCCGGGCTGTGTTAGTTGTGGTGGAACTCCTGCTAACAAAACCGCCGGGATGAGGCAAGGGCTCAGACTGTGCCTGGGCACTGTGGTCTCTTCCAGGTCAGTGTATGGCATTTCCTTCAGCTTGCCACAGGCACTGGGAAGCATGTCTGCACGTGGAGAAGGACTTCCTCGTGGGAAGCCGGTTTCTGTCAAAGAGTCCCAGTGCTGTGCTCCTCTCTTTTCACTCCTGCTGCCAGAAGCCCAGTGAGGAGGGGAGGGCTTAGAACATGGCTGGGCACTGGGGTTTCTTCCAGAGAAGGGGATGGCATTTGCTTTCCCTTGCCACCACCCCTTGGGATAGGGTCTGCACCTCAGGAAAGCTGTTTCCTTGGGAAGCCGGCTTTCTGCCCAACGGGCCTCAGGGCCGTGGGCCTCGGGGGTCCCTCCAGATCCCCAAAGCACAGGGACGAGGTGAGGGGCTTAGACCATGCCTGGGCAATGTTGTTTCATCCCCCTGGGTGTGTGGCATTTTGTTGACCTGGCTACCCCCACTTGGGATAGGTTTTCCACAGCAAGAACCTATTGTTCGTCGGAAGCCGTTTTTGCCCCAGGGGTCTCCGGGCTGTGTTCCTTGGGCTTGAACTCCTGCTAGCAAAACCGCTGGGATGAGGGAAGGGTTCAGACTGTGCCTGGGCCCTGTGGTCTCTTCCAGGTCAGTGCATGGCATTTCCTTCACCTTGCCACAGGCGTTGGGAAGCATGTCTGCACGTGGAGAAGGACTTCCTCGTGGGAAGCCGGTTTCTGTCAAAGGGTCCCAGTGCTGTGCTCCTCTCTTTTCTCTCCTGCTGCCAGAAGCCCAGGGAGGAGGGGAGGGCTTAGAACATGGCTGGGCACTGGGGTTTCTTCCAGAGAAGAGGATGGCATTTGCTTTCCCTTGCCACCACCCCTTGGGATAGGGTCTGCACCTCAGGAAAGCTGTTTCCGTGGGAAGCCAGCTTTCTGCCCAACGGGCCTCAGGGCCTAGGGCCTCGGGGGTCCGTTACGGCTCCCCAGAGCACAGGGACGAAGTGAGGGGCTTAGACCATGCTTGGGCCATGTTGTTTCTTCCACCTAGGTGTGTGGCATTTTGTTGACCTGGCTACCCCCACTTGGGATAGGTTTTCCACAGCAAGAGCATATTGTTCTTCGGAAGCCATTTGGGCCCCAGGGGGTCTCCGGGCTGTGTTCGTTATGGTGGAACTCCTGCTAACAGAACCGCCGGGATGAGGCAAGTGCTCAGACTCTGCCTGGGCCCTGTGGTCTCTTCCAGGTCAGTGTATGGCATTTCCTTCACCTTGCCACAGGCACTGGGGAGCATGTCTGCACGTGGAGAAGGACTTTTTCGTGGGAAGCCGGTTTCTGTCAAAGGGTCCCAGTGCTGTGCTCCTGTCTTTTCACTCCTGCTGCCAGAAGCCCAGGGAAGAGGGGAGGGGTTAGAACATCCCTGGGCACTGGAGTTTCTTTCAGAGAAGGGGATTGCATTTGCTTTCCCTTGCCACCACCCCTTGGGATAGGGGCTGCACCTCAGGAAAGCTGTTTCCGTGGGAAGCCGGCTTTCTGCCCAACGGGCCTCAGGGCCGTGGGCCTCGGGGGTCCCTCCGGCTCCCCAAAGCACAGAGACGAGGTGAGGGACTTAGACCATGCCTGGGCCATGTTGTTTCTTCCGCCTGGGTGTTTGGCATTTTGTTGACCTGGCTACTCACATTTGCATATGTTTTCCAGAGCAAGCACCTGTTGTTCCTCAGAAGCAGTTTTTGCCCCAGGGGTCTTCGGGCAGTGTTCCTTGGGCTTGAACTCCTGCTAGCTAAACTGCTGGGATGAGGGAAGGGCTCAGACTGTGCCTGGGCCCTGTGGTCTCTTCCAGGTCAGTGTATGGTATTTCCTTCACCTTGCCACAGGCACTGGGGAGCATGTCTGCACGTGGATAAGGACTTCCGCCTGGGAAACCGGTTTCTGTAAAATGGTCCCAATGCTGTGCTCCTCTCTTTTCACTCCTGCAGCCAGAAGTCCAGGGAGGAGGGGAGGGCTTAGAACATGGCTGGGCACTGGGGTTTATTGCAGAGGAGGAGATGGCATTTGCTTTCCCTTACCACCACCCCTTGGGATAGGGTCTGCAACTCAGGAAAGCTGTTTCCGTGGGAGGCCGGCTTTCTGCCAAACGGGTCTCAGGGCCGTGGGCTTCGGGGGTCCCTCCGGCTCCCCAAAGCACAGAGAGGACGTGAGGGGTTAGACCATGCCTGGGCCTAGTTGTCTCTTCCACCTGGGTGTGTGCCATTTTGTTGACCAGGCTACCCCTCTTGGCATAGGTTTTCCACAGCAAGAGCATATTGTTCGTCGGAAGCCGTTTGGGCGCCAGGGGGTCACCGGGCTGTGTTCCTTGTGGTGGAACTCCTGCTAGCAAAACCGCCGGGATGAGGGAAGGGCTCAGACTGTGCCTGGGCCCTGTGGTCTCTTCCAGGTCAGTGTATGGTATTTCCTTCACCTTGCCACAGGCACTGGGGAGCATGTCTGCACGTGGAGAAGGACTTCCTCGTGGAAGCCGTTTTTTGTCAAAGCGTCCCAGTGCTGTCCTCCTCTCTTTTCACTCCTGCTGCTAGAAGCCCAGGGAGGAGGGGAGGGCTTAGAACATGGCTGGGCACTGGGGTTTCTTCCAGAGAAGGAGATGGCATTTTTTTCCCTTGCCTCCACCCCTTGGGATAGGGTCTGCACCTCAGGAAAGCTGTTTCCGTGGGAAGCCGGCTTTTTGCAAAGGGTTCTCAGGGCCGTGGGCCTCGGCTGTCCCTCCGGCTCCCCAAAGCACAGGGACAAGGTGAGGGGCTTAGACCATGCCTGGGCAATGTTGTTTCTTACACCTGGGTGTGTGGCATTTTATTGACCTGGCTACCCCCACTTGGGATAGGTTTTCAACAGCAAGCGCCTTTGTTCGTCGGAAGCCGTTTTTGCCTCAGGGGTCTCCGGGCTGTGTTCCTTGGGGTTGAACTCCTGCTAGCAAAACCGCCGGGATGAGGGAAGGGTTCAGACTGTGCCTGGGCCCTGTGGTCTCTTCCAGGTCAGTGTATGGCATTTCCTTCCCCTTGCCACAGGCACCTGGGAGCATGTCCGCACGTGGAGAAAGACTTTCACGTGGGAAGCCGGTTTTTCTCAAACGGGTCCCAGTGCCCTGCTCCTCTCTTTTCTCTCCTGCTGCCAGAAGCCCAGGGAGGAGCGGAGGGCTTAGAACATGGCTGGGCACTGGGGTTTCTTCCAGAGAAGAGGATGGCATTTGCTTTCCCTTGCCACCACCCCTTGGGATAGGGTCTGCACCTCAGGAAAGCTGTTTCCGTGGGAAGCCGGCTTTCTGCCCAACGGGCCTCAGGGCCGTGGGCCTCGGGGGTCCGTTACGGCTCCCCAGAGCACAGGGATGAAGTGAGGGGCTTAGACCATGCTTGGGCCATGTTGTTTCTTCCACCTGGGTGTGTGGCATTTTGTTGACCTGGCTACCCCCACTTGGGATAGGTTTTCCACAGCAAGAGCATATTGTTCTTCGGAAGCCGTTTGGGCCCCAGGGGGTCTCCGGGCTGTGTGCGTTATGGTGGAACTCCTGCTAACAAAACCGTCGGGATGAGGCAAGTGCTCAGACTCTGCCTGGGCCCTGTGGTCTCTTCCAGGTCAGTGTATGGCATTTCCTTCACCTTGCCACAGGCACTGGGAGGCATGTCTGCACGTGGAGAAGGACTTCCTCGTGGGAAGCCGGTTTCTGTCAAAGAGTCCCAGTGCTGTGCTCCTCTCTTTTCTGTCCTGCTGCCAGAAGCCCAGTGAGGAGGGGAGGGCTTAGAACATGGCTGGGCACTGGGGTTTCTTCCAGAGAAGGGGATGGCATTTGCTTTCCCTTGCCACCACCCCTTGGGATAGGGTCTGCACCTCAGGAAAGCTGTTTCCTTGGGAAGCCGGCTTTCTGCCCAACGGGCCTCAGGGCCGTGGGCCTCGGGGGTCCCTCCAGATCCCCAAAGCACAGGGACGAGGTGAGGGGCTTAGACCATGCCTGGGCAATGTTGTTTCATCCACCTGGGTGTGTGGCATTTTGTTGACCTGGCTACCCCCACTTGGGATAGGTTTTCCACAGCAAGAGCATATTGTTTGTCTGAAGCCTTTTGGGCCCCAGGGGGTCTCCGGGCTGTGTTCTTGGGGTTGAACTCCTGCTAGCAAAACCGCCGGGATGAGGGAAGGGCTCAGACTGTGCCTGGGCCCTGTGGTCTCTTCCAGGTCAGTGTATGGCATTCCTTTCACCTTGCCACAGGCACTGGGGAGAATTTCTGCACGTGGAGAAGGACTTCCTCGTGGGAAGTCGGTTTCTGTCAAAGGGTCCCAGTGCTCTGCTCCTCTCTTTTCACTCCTGCTGCCAGAAGCCCAGGGAGGAGGGGAGGGCTTAGAACATGGCTGGGCACTGGGGTTTGTTCCAGAGAAGGGGATGGCATTTGCTTTCCCTGGCCACCACCCCTTGGGATAGGGTCTGCACCTCAGGAAAGCTGTTTCCTTGGGAAGCCGGCTTTCTGCCCAACGGGCTTCAGGGCCGTGGGCTTCGGGGGTCCCTCCGGCTCCCCAAAGCACAGGGACGAGGTGAGGGGCTTAGGCCATGCCTGGGCCATGTTGTTTCTTACACCTGGGTGTGTGGCATTTTGTTGACCAGGCTACCCCCACTTGGGATAGGTTTTCCACAGCAAGAGCATATTGTTCCTCGGAAGCCGTTTTTGCCCCAGGGGTCTCCGGGCTGTGTTCGTTGAGTTTGAACTCCTGCTAGCAAAACCCCCGGGATGAGGGAAGGGTTCAGTCTGTGCCTGGGCACTGTGGTCTCTTCCAGGTTAGTGTATGGCATTTCCTTCCCCTTGCCACAGGCACCTGGGAGCATATCTGCACGTGGAGAAAGACTTTCCCGTGGGAAGCCGGTTTTTGTCAAACGGGTCCCAGTGCTCTGCTCCTCTCTTTTCACTCCTGCTGCCAGAAGCCCAGGGAGGATGGACGGGCTTAGAACATGGCTGGGCACTGGGATTTCTTCCAGAGGAGGGGATGGCATTTGCTTTCCCTTGCCACCAGTCTTTGGGATAGGGTTTACACCTCATGAAATCTGTTTCCGTGGGAAGCCGGCTTTCTGCCGAACGGGCCTCAGGGCCGTGGGCCTCGGGGGTCCCTCCGGCTCCCCAAGCACAGAGACGAGGTGAGGTACTTAGACCATGCCTGGGCCATGTTGTTTCTTCCACCTGGTGTGTGGCATTTTGTTGACCTGGCTACCCCCACTTGGGATAGGTTTTCCAAAGCAAGAGCATATTGCTCGTCGGAAGCCGTTTGGGCCACAGGGGGTCTCCGGGCTGTGTTCCTTGGGGTTGAACTCCTGCTAGCAAAACCCTCGGGATGAGGGAAGGGCTCAGACTGTTCCTGGGCCCTGTGGTCTCTTCCAGGTTAGTGCATGGCATTTCTTTCACCTTACCACAGGCACTGGGGAGCATGTCTGCACGTGGAGAAGGACTTTTTCGTGGGAAGCCGGTTTCTGTCAAAGGGTCCCAGTGCTGTGCTCCTCTCTTTTCACTCCTGCTGCCAGAAGCCCAGGGAAGAGGGGAGGGGTTAGAACATCCCTGGGCACTGGAGTTTCTTTCAGAGAAGGGGATTGCATTTGCTTTCCCTTGCCACCACCCCTTGGGATAGGGGCTGCACCTCAGGAAAGCTGTTTCCGTGGGAAGCCGGCTTTCTGCCCAACGGGCCTCAGGGCCGTGGGCCTCGGGGGTCCCTCCGGCTCCCCAAAGCACAGAGACGAGGTGAGGGACTAAGACCATGCCTGGGCCATGTTGTTTCTTCCGCCTGGGTGTGTGGCATTTTGTTGACCTGGCTACTCACATTTGCATATGTTTTCCAGAGCAAGCACCTATTGTTCCTCAGAAGCAGTTTTTGCCCCAGGGGTCTTCGGGCAGTGTTCCTTGGGCTTGAACTCCTGCTAGCTAAACTGCTGGGATGAGGGAAGGGCTCAGACTGTGCCTGGGCCCTGTGGTCTCTTCCAGGTCAGTGTATGGTATTTCCTTCACCTTGCCACAGGCACTGGGGAGCATGTCTGCACGTGGATAAGGACTTCCCCCTGGGAAACCGGTTTCTGTAAAATGGTCCCAATGCTGTGCTCCTCTCTTTTCACTCCTGCAGCCAGAAGTCCAGGGAGGAGGGGAGGGCTTAGAACATGGCTGGGCACTGGTGTTTCTTACAGAGAAGGGGATGGCATTTGCTTTCCCTTGCCACCAGCCCTTGGGATAGGGTCTGCACCTCAGGAAAGCTGTTTCCGTGGGAAGCCGGCTTTCTGCCCAACGGGCCTCAGGGCCGTGGAATTCGGGGGACTCTCCGGCTCCCCAAAACACAGAGAGGAGGTGAGGGGTTAGACCATGCCTGCGCCTAGTTGTCTCTTCCACCTGGGTGTGTGGCATTTTGTTGACCTGGCTACCCCCTCTTGGGATAGGTTTTCCACAGCAAGAGCATATTGTTTGTCGGAAGCCCTTTGGGCCCCAGGGGGTCTCCGGGCTGTGTTCCTTGTGGTGGAACTCCTGCTAGCAAAACCGCCGGGATGAGGGAAGGGCTCAGACTGTGCCTGGGCCCTGTGGTCTCTTCCAGGTCAGTGTATGGTATTTCCTTCATATTGCCACAGGCACTGGGGAGCATGTCTGCACGTGGAGAAGGACTTCCTCGTGGAAGCCGGTTTCTGTCAAAGCGTCCCAGTGCTGTCCTCCTCTCTTTTCACTCCTGTTGCTAGAAGCCCAGGGAGGAGGGGAGGGCTTAGAACATGGCTGGGCACTGGGGTTTATTGCAGAGGAGGAGATGGCATTTGCTTTCCCTTACCACCACCCCTTGGGATAGGGTCTGCAACTCAGGAAAGCTGTTTTCGTGGGAGGCCGGCTTTCTGCCAAACGGGTCTCAGGGCCGTGGGCTTCGGGGGTCCCTCCGGCTCCCCAAAGCACAGAGAGGACGTGAGGGGTTAGACCATGCCTGGGCCTAGTTGTCTCTTCCACCTGGGTGTGTGCCATTTTGTTGACCTGGCTACCCCCTCTTGGCATAGGTTTTCCACAGCAAGAGCATATTGTTTGTCGGAAGCCGTTTGGGCGCCAGGGGGTCACCGGGCTGTGTTCCTTGTGGTGGAACTCCTGGTAGCAAAACCGCCGGGATGAGGGAAGGGCTCAGACTGTGCCTGGGCCCTGTGGTCTCTTCCAGGTCAGTGTATGGTATTTCCTTCACCTTGCCACAGGCACTGGGGAGCATGTCTGCACGTGGAGAAGGACTTCCTCGTGGAAGCCGGTTTTTGTCAAAGCGTCCCAGTGCTGTCCTCCTCTCTTTTCACTCCTGCTGCTAGAAGCCCAGGGAGGAGGGGAGGGCTTAGAACATGGCTGGGCACTGGGGTTTCTTCCAGAGAAGGAGATGGCATTTTTTTCCCTTGCCTCCACCCCTTGGGATAGGGTCTGCACCTCAGGAAAGCTGTTTCCGTGGGAAGCCGGCTTTTTGCAAAGGGTTCTCAGGGCCGTGGGCCTCGGCTGTCCCTCCGGCTCCCCAAAGCACAGGGACAAGGTGAGGGGCTTAGACCATGCCTGGGCAATGTTGTTTCTTACACCTGGGTGTGTGGCATTTTATTGACCTGGCTACCCCCACTTGGGATAGGTTTTCAACAGCAAGCGCCTTTGTTCGTCGGAAGCCGTTTTTGCCTCAGGGGTCTCCGGGCTGTGTTCCTTGGGTTTGAACTCCTGCTAGCAAAAACGCCGGGATGAGGGAAGGGTTCAGACTGTGCCTGGGCCCTGGGGTCTCTTCCAGGTCAGTGTATGGCATTTCCTTCCCCTTGCCACAGGCACCTGGGAGCATGTCTGCACGTGGAGAAAGACTTTCCCGTGGGAAGCCGGTTTTTGTCAAACGGGTCCCAGTGCTCTGCTCCTCTCTTTTCACTCCTGCTGCCAGAATCCCAGGGAGGATGGGAGGGCTTAGAACATGGCTGGGCACTGTGGTTTCTTCCAGAGAAGTGGAGGGCATTTGCTTTACCTTGCCACAACCACTTGGGAGAGGGTCTGCACCTCAGGAAAACTGTTTCCGTGGGAAGCCGGCTTTTTGCAAAGGGGTCTCAGGCCGTGGGCCTCGGGTGTCCCTCGGCTCCCCAAAGCACAGGGACGAGGTGAGGGGCTTAGACAATGGCTGGGCAATGTTGTTTCTTACACCTGGGTGTGTGGCATTTTGTTGACCTGGCTACCCCCACTTGGGATAGGTTTTCCACAGAAGAGCATATTGCTTGTCAGAAGCCGTTTCTGCCCCACGTGTCTCCGTGCTGGGTTCTTTGGGGTTGAACTCCTGCTAGCAAAACCGCTGGGATGAGGGAAGAGCTCAGACGGTGCCTGGGCACTGTGGTCTCTCACCCGACCCGTACCCTAACTGGAACCCAAACCCTATACCCTGACCCAGACCCTTCGCCTGATCCTGACCATTACCCTGACCCTAACCCTAACCCTAACCAGAACCCTAGCCCTAACCCGAACCCTAACACTAATCCTAACCCTAACCCGAAACCTAACCCTAACCCTAACCCTAACCGTACCACAAAAACTAACCCTAACCCTAAACCTAACCCTAAGCGTAACGTGAACACTAACCCTAACCCTAACCCTAAACCAAACCCTTACCCTAACCCTAACCCTAACCCTAACGCTAACCCGAAACCTAACCATAAACCTAACCCTAACCTTAACCCGAAACCGAACCCTAACCCGAACCCTAACCCTATACCGAATCCTAACCCGAACCCTAACCCTAACCCTAACCCTAACCCCTAACCTGACCCCAAACTCGAACCCCTAACCCTAACCCTAACCCTAAACCTAACCCTAACCCGAACCCTAACGCGAACACCAATTCTAACCCTAACCCTCACCCTAACCCTAACCCTAACCCTCAGCCTAACCCGAACCCTAACCCTAACCATAACCCTAACCCTAAACCTCAGCCTAACCCTAACCCTACCCGAACCCTAACCCTAAAACATACCCTAACCGTAAACCTAACCCTAACCTGAAGCCGAACCCTAACCCTAACCCTACCCGAACCCTAACCCTAAACCAAACCCTAAACCTAACCCTAACCCTACCCGAACCCTAACCCTAAACCAAACCCTAACCCTAAACCTAACCCGAACCCTAACCCTAACCCTCACCCGAATCCTACCCCAAACCCTAACCCTAACCCTAACCCTAACATGAACAGGAACCCGAAACCTAACCCTAACCCTAACCCTAACACGAACACTAAACCTAACCCTAACCCTAATCATAACGTGAACCCTAACCCTAACCCTAACCCTAACCCGAACCCGAACCCTAACCCGAACCCTTACCCTAACCCGAACTCGAACCCTAACCATAACCCCAACCCGAAACCTAACCCTAACAGTAACCCTAACCCGAAACCTAACCCTAACCCGAACAAAACCCTAACCCTAATCCTCAGCCTAACCCGAACCCGAACCCTAACGCTAACCCTACCTGAACCCTAATCCTAAACCAAACCCTAATCCTAAACCTAACCCTAACTCTAACCCGAACCGTAACCATAACCCTAACCCTAACCTTAACCCGAAACCGAACGCTAACCGAAACCTGACCCGAACCAGAACACTAAACCTGACGCGAATTTGAACCCAAAACCTAACCCGATCCCGAACCCCGAACCCGAACCCCTAACCCTAACCCTAACCCTAACCCTACAAGAACCCTAACCCTAACCCTAAAACTAACCCGAACCCTGGCCCTAACTCAAACCCTAACCCGAACCCTAACCCTAACCCTAACTCAAACCCTAACCCGAACCCTAACCCTAACCCGAACCCGAACCCTGCCCTAGCCCTAACCCATACCCGAACCCTAACCCTAACCCTAACCCTAACCCTAACCCTAAACCTAACCCTATCCGAACCCTAACCCTAACCCAAACCCTAACCGTAACCCTAACCCTAACCCGAACACTAACCCTAAACCTAACCCTAACCCTAACCCTAACCGTAACCCTAACCCTAACCCTAACCCTAACCCTAACCATAATCGGAACCCGAACACTAACCCTAACCCGAACCCTAACCATAACCCTAACGCGAACCCGAACCCGAATCCAAAACCTAACCCTAACCCGAACCCTAACCCGAACTCTAACCCTAACCCTAACCCTAACCCTAACCTAACCCTAACCCTAACCCGAACCCTAACCCTAACCCTAACCATAACCCTAACCCGAACGCTAACCCTAAACCGAATCGTAACCCTAACCCTAACCCTAACCCTAACCCTAAACCTAACTCAAACCCTAACCCGAACCCTAACCCTAACCCTAACCCTAACCCTAACTTAACCCTAACCCGAACCCGAACCCTAACCCTAACCCTAACCCTAACCCGTACCCTAACCCGAACCCGAACCCTTACCCGAACCCTAACCCTAAACTGAACCGTAACCCTAACCCGAACCCTAGTCCTAAACCGAACGCTAACCCTAACCTGAACCCTAAAAGGACCGTAAACCTAACCCTAACCCTCAGCCTAACCCGAATCCGAATTCTAACCCTAACTTAACCCTTACCCTAACCCTAACCCGAACACTAACCCTGACGTGAACTTGAACCCGAACCCTAACCTTAAACCAAACCCTAACCCTAACACTAAACGTCAGCCTAACCCGAACCCTAACCCTAACCCTAACCCTAAACCTCAGCCTAACCCTAACCCTAAACCTAACCCTAACCCGAACACAAACCCTAACCCTAAGCCTAAACCAAACCCGAACCCTAACCTAACCCTAACCCTAACCCTAATCCTAACCCTGAACCTAACCCTAACCCCAAACCCTAAAACCTGACCCTGACCCTAACCCTAACCTTGACCCTCACCCTAAACCTAACGCTGACCCTGACACTGACCCTAATCCCTAAACCCTGACCCTGATCCTAACCCTAACCCGAACCCTAACCCTAACCAGAACCCTAACCCTAACCCGAACCCTAACCGTAACCCTAACCCTAACCCTAACCCTAAAACTAACCCGACCCTAACCCTAACCCTAACCCGAACCCTAACCATAACCCGTACCGTAACCCGAACCCGAACCCGAACCCTTACCCGAAACCTAACCCTAAGTCGAACCCTAACCCTAACCCGAACACTAACCCTAACCCCATCCCTAACCCGAACCGGAACCCGTCGCGAACTGTCAACCGAACACGAACCCTAACCCTGACACTGACCCTGACCCTGATCCTGACCATGACCCTGACCCTAATCCTAACCCTAAACCCTAATACCTGACCCTGACCCCAAACCTAACCCTGACCCTGACCCTGACTCTAAACCCTAAACCCTGACCCTGACCCTGACCCTACCCTAACCCGAACCCTGACCGGAACCCGAACCCTAACCCTGACATGAATCTGAACCCGAACCCTAACCCTAACCCGAACCCGAATCCCTAACACGAACCCAAACCCGAACCCCTAACCCGAACCCTAACCCTAACCCGAACCCTAGCCCTAACCCGAACCCTAACCCTAAACCTAAAACAAACCCTAACCGTAAACCTAACCCTAACCTGAAGCCGAACCCTAACCCTAACCCTACCCGAACCCTAACCCTAAACCAAACCCTACACCTAACCCTAACCCTACCCGAACCCTAACCCTAAACCAAACCCTAACCCTAAACCTAACCAGAACCCTAACCCTAACCCTCACCCGAATCCTAACCTAAACCCTAACCCTAACCCTAACCCTAAGCCTAACCCGAACCCTAACCCGACTCGAACCCGAACCGTGACCCTAACCCTAACCCTAAACCTAACCTGACCCCTAACCCTAACCCTAACTCTTACCCTAAGCCTAACCCGAACCCGAACCCTAACCCTACCCGTAACCCTAACCCGAACACTAAACCTAACCTGACCCTAACCCTAACCCTATCCCTAACCTGAAACCTAACCCTAATCCTAACCCTAACCCGAACCCTAACCTTAACCCTAACCCTAACACGAACCCTAACCCTAACCCTAACCCTAACCCTAACCCTAACATGAACAGAAACCCGAAACCTAACCCTAACCCTAACCCTAACACGAACACTAAACCTAACCCTAACCCTAACCATAACGTGAACCCTAACCCTAACCCTAACCCTAACCAGAACCCTAACCCTAACCCTAACCCTTACCCTAACCCTAACCCGAACCCGAACCCGACCCCTAACCCGAAACCGAACCCTAACCCTAACCCTAACCCGAACCCTAAACCTAAACCGAAACCTAACCCGAACCCGAACCCGAACCCGTACCCTAACCCTAACCCGAACCCTAACCCGAAAACGAACCCTAACCCGAACCCTAACCCTAACCCTAAACCGAACACTAACCCTAACCTGACCCAAACCCTAACCCTATCCCTAACCTGAAAACTAACCCGAACCCTAACCCGAAACCGAACCCGAACCCTAACCCTAACCCGAACCCGAACCCTAACCCTAACCCGAACCCTAACACTAACCCTAACCCTAACCCGAACCCGAACCCTAACCCGAAACCGAACCCAAACCCTAACCCTAACCCTAACCCGATCCCGAACCCTAACCCTAACCCTAACCCTTACCCTAACCCTAACCCGAACCCGAACCCGACCCCTAACCCGAAACCGAACCCGAACCCTAACCCTAACCCGAACCCTAAACCTAACCCGAAACCTAACCCGAAACCGAACCCTAACCCGAACCCGAAACCTAACCCTAACCCGACCCCTAACCCGAAACCGAACCCGAACCCTAACCCTAACCCGAAACCTAACCCGAACCCGAACCCTAATCCTAACCCTAACCCTAAACCGAACACTAACCCTAATCCTAACCCTAACCCTAACCCTAACCCTAACCCTATCCGAACCCTAACCCTAACCCAAACCCTAACCGTAACCCTAACCCTAACCCGAACACTAACCCTAACCCTAACCCTAACCCTAACCCTAACCTGAACCCTAACCCTAACCCTAACGTGAACCCGAACCCGAATCCAAAACCTAACCCTAACTCGAACCCTAACCCGAACTCTAACCCTAACCCTAACCCTAACCCTAACCTAACCCTAACCCTAACCCGAACCCTAACCCTAACCCTAACCGTAACCCTAACCCGAACGCTAATCCTAAACCGAATCGTAACCCTAACCCTAACCGTCACCCTAACCCTAACCCTAACCATAACCAGAACACGAAACCTAACCCTAACCCTAACCCTAACCCTAACCCTAACTCAAACCCTAACCCTAACCCTAACCCTAACCCTAACCCTAACTTAACCCTAACCCGAACCCGAACCCTAACCCTAACCCGAACCCTAACACTAACCCTAACCCTAACCCGAACCCGAACCCTAACCCGAAACCGAACCCAAACCCTAACCCTAACCCTAACCCGATCCCGAACCCTAACCCTAACCCTAACCCTTACCCTAACCCTAACCCGAACCCGAACCCGACCCCTAACCCGAAACCGAACCCGAACCCTAACCCTAACCCGAACCCTAAACCTAACCCGAAACCTAACCCGAAACCGAACCCTAACCCGAACCCGAAACCTAACCCTAACCCGACCCCTAACCCGAAACCGAACCCGAACCCTAACCCTAACCCTAAACCTAACCCGAACCCGAACCCTAATCCTAACCCTAACCCTAAACCGAACACTAACCCTAATCCTAACCCTAACCCTAACCCTAACCCTAACCCTATCCGAACCCTAACCCTAACCCAAACCCTAACCGTAACCCTAACCCTAACCCGAACACTAACCCTAACCCTAACCCTAACCCTAACCCTAACCCTAACCTGAACCCTAACCCTAACCCTAACGTGAACCCGAACCCGAATCCAAAACCTAACCCTAACTCGAACCCTAACCCGAACTCTAACCCTAACCCTAACCCTAACCCTAACCTAACCCTAACCCTAACCCGAACCCTAACCCTAACCCTAACCGTAACCCTAACCCGAACGCTAATCCTAAACCGAATCGTAACCCTAACCCTAACCGTCACCCTAACCCTAACCCTAACCATAACCAGAACACGAAACCTAACCCTAACCCTAACCCTAACCCTAACCCTAACCCTAACTCAAACCCTAACCCTAACCCTAACCCTAACCCTAACCCTAACTTAACCCTAACCCGAACCCGAACCCTAACCCTAACCCTCACCCTAACCCGTACCCTAACCCGAACCCGAACCCTTACCCGAACTCTAACCCTAAACTGAACCGTAACCCTAACCCGAACCCTAGTCCTAAACCGAACGCTAACCCTAACCTGAACCCTAAAAGGACCCTAAACCTAACCCTAACCCTCAGCCTAACCCGAATCCGAATTCTAACCCTAACTTAACCCTTACCCTAACCCTAACCCGAACACTAACCCTGACGTGAACTTGAACCCGAACCCTAACCTTAAACCAAACCCTAACCCTAACACTAACCCTCAGCCTAACCCGAACCCTAACCCTAACCCTAACCCTAACCCTAACCCTAAACCTCAGCCTAACCCTAACCCTAAACCTAACCCTAACCCGAACACAAACCCTAACCCTAAGCCTAAACCGAACCCGAACCCTAACCCTAACCCTAACCCTAATCCTAACCCTGAACCTAACCCTAACCCCAAACCCTAAAACCTGACCCTGACCCTAACCCTAACCATGACCCTCACCCTAAACCTAACGCTGACCCTGACACTGACCCTAATCCCTAAACCCTGACCCTGATCCTAACCCTAACCCGAACCCTAACCCTAACCAGAACCCTAACCCTAAGCTGAAACCTAACCCTAACCCGAACCCTAACCGTAACCCTAACCCTAACCCTAAAACTAACCCGACCCTAACCCTAACCCTAACCCGAACCCTAACCATAACCCGTACCGTAACCCGAACCCGAACCCTTACCCGAAACCTAACCCTAAGCCGAACCCTAACCCGAACACTAACCCTAACCCCATCCCTAACCCGAACCGGAACCCGACGCGAACTGTCAACCGAACACGAACCCTAACCCTGACACTGACCCTGACCCTGATCCTGACCATGACCCTGACCCTAATCCTAACCCTAAACCCTAATACCTGACCCTGACCCCAAACCTAACCCTGACCCTGACCCTGACTCTAAACCCTAAACCATGACCCTGACCCTGACCCTACCCTAACCTGAACCCTGACCGGAACCCGAACCCTAACCCTGACATGAATCTGAACCCGAACCCTAACCCTAACCCGAACCCGAATCCCTAACACGAACCCAAACCCGAACCCCTAACCCGAACCCTAACCCTAACCCGAACCCTAGCCCTAACCCTAACCCTAACCCGAACCCGAATCCTAACCAGAACTCTAACCCTAACCCTAACCATACCCGAAATATAACCCTAAACCTAACCCTAACCCGAACCCTAACCCTAACCCATACCCTAACACGAACCCTAACCCAACAGTTACCTAACAGTAACCCTAACCCTAACCCTCTCCTAATCCTAACCCTTACCCTAACCCTTACTCGAACCCGAACCTGAAACGTAACCCGAACCCTAAACCTAACACTAACCCTAACCCTCAGCCTAACACGAACCTGAACCCGAATCCTAACCGTAACCCTACTCGAAACAGAACCCTAACCCAAACCCTAACCCTAAACCGAACCATAACCCTAACCAGAACCCTAGCCCTAACCCGAACCCTAACCTTAATCCTAACCCTAACACGAAACCTAACCCTAACCCTAACCCGAACCCTAACCTTAACATGAACCTGAACCCGAAACCTAACCCTAACCCTAACCCTAACACGAAAACTAACCCTAACCATAACCCTAACCCTAACCTTAACCCGAAACCGAACCCTAACCCGAACCCTAACCCTAACCCGAACCCTAACCCAAACCATAACCCTAACCCTAACCCTAACATGAACAGGAACCCGAAACCTAACCCTAACCCTAACCCTAACACGAACACTAAACCTAACCCTAACCCTAACCATAACGTGAACCCTAACCCTAACCCTAACCCTAACCCGAACCCTAACCCTAACCCAAACCCTCACCCTAACCCGAACTCTAACCCTAACCATAACCCCAAGCCGAAACCTAACCCTAACAGTAACCCTAACCCGAAACCTAAACCTAACCCGAACACTAACCCTAACCCTAATCTTCAGCCTAACCCGAACCCGAACCCTAACGCTAACCCTACCTGAACCCTAATCCTAAACCAAACCCTAACCCTAACCCTAACCCTAACCCTAACCCTAACCCTTACCCGAAACCTAACCCTAACCCAAACCCTAACCCTAAACCGAACCATAACCCTAACCAGAACCCTAGCCCTAACCCGAACCCTAACCTTAATCCTAACCCTAACACGAAACCTAACCCTAACCCTAACCCGAACCCTAACCTTAACATGAACCTGAACCCGAAACCTAACCCTAACCTTAACCCTAACACGAAAACTAACCCTAACCCTAACTCTAACGCTAACGCGAACCCTAACCATAACCCTAACCCTAACCTTAACCCGAAACCGAACCCTAACCCGAACCCTAACCCTAACCTGAACCCTAACCCGAACCATAACCCTAACCCTAACCCTAAACCTGACCCTGACGCTGACTCTAACCCTAAACCGAACCCTGACCCGAACCTGAACACTAACCGTGATGCGAACTTGAACCCGAACCTGAACGCGAACCCCTAACCTGACCCCAAACCCGAACCCCTAACCCTAACCCTAACCCTAAACCTAACCCTAACCCGAACCCTAACCCGAACACCAATTCTAACCCTAACCCTAACCCTAACCCTAACCGAAAACGAACCCGAACCCGAACCATAACCCAAACGCGAACCCTAACCCTAACCCGAACCCGAACCCTATCCCTAAGCCTAAACTTAAACCCTAAAACCTCACCGTGACCCTAACACTAACTCTGATCCTGACCATGAACCTGACCCTGACCCTAGACCCTAAACCCTGACGCTGACCCTGACCCTAACCCAAACCCAAAACCTGACCTGAACCCTAACCCTAACCCTAACCCTAACCCTACCCGAACCCTAACCCTAAACCAAACCCTAAACCTAACCCTAACCCTACCCGAACCCTAACCCTAAACCAAACCCTAACCCTAAACCTAACCCGAACCCTAACCCTAAGCCTCACCCGAATCCTAACCTAAACCCTAACCCTAAACCTAACCCTAACATGAACAGAAACCCGAAACCTAACCCTAACCCTAACCCTAACACGAACACTAAACCTAACCCTAACCCTAACCATAACGTGAACCCTAACCCTAACCCTAACCTTAACCCGAACCCTAACCCTAACCCAAACCCTCACCCTAACCCGAACTCTAACCCTAACCATAACCCCAAGCCGAAACCTAACCCTAACAGTAACCCTAACCCGAAACCTAACCCTAACCCGAACACTAACCCTAACCCTAATCTTCAGCCTAACCCGAACCCGAACCCTAACGCTAACCCTACCTGAACCCTAATCCTAAACCAAACCCTAACCCTAAACCTAACCCTAACCCTAACCCGAACCGTAACCATAACCCTAACCCTAACCTTAACTCGAAACCGAACGCTAACCGAAACCTGACCCGAACCAGAACACTAAACCTGACGCGAATTTGAACCCAAAACCTAACCCGAACCCGAACCCCGAACCCGAACCCCTAACCCTAACCCTAACCCTAACCCTACAAGAACCCTAACCCTAACCCTAAAACTAACCCGAACCCTGGCCCTAACTCAAACCCTAACCCGAACCCTAACCCTAACTCAAACCCTAACCCGAACCCTAACCCTAACCCGAACCCGAACCCTTCCCTAACCCTAACCCATACCCGAACCCTAACCCTAACCCTACCCGAACCCTAACCCTAACCCAAACCCTAACCCTAACCCGAACCCTAACCGTAACCCTAACCCTAACCCGTACCATCACCCTAACCCTAATCCCTAAACACTGACTTTGACCCTAACCCTAACCCTGACACTGACCCTGACCCTAACCCTAACCCGAACCCTAACCCTAACCCGTACCCTAACACGAACCCTAACCCAAAACCTAACCCTAACAGTTACCCTAACCCTAACCCTCTCCTAATCCTAACCCTTACCCTAACCCTTACTCGAACCCAAACCTGAAACGTAACCCGAACCCTAAACCTAACACTAACCCTAACCCTCAGCCTAACACGAACCTGAACCCGAATCCTAACCGTAACCCTACTCGAAACAGAACCCTAACCCAAACCCTAACCCTAAACCGAACCATAACCCTAACCAGAACCCTAGCCCTAACCCGAACCCTAACCTTAATCCTAACCCTAACACGAAACCTAACCCTAACCCTAACCCGAACCCTAACCTTAACATGAACCTGAACCCGAAACCTAACCCTAACCCTAACCCTAACACGAAAACTAACCCTAACCATAACCCTAACCCTAACCTTAACCCGAAACCGAACCCTAACCCGAACCCTAACCCTAACCCGAACCCTAACCCAAACCATAACCCTAACCCTAACCCTAAACCTGACCCTGACCCTTACCCTGACCCAAAACCCTAAACCCTGACCCTGACCCTGACCCTAACCCTAAACCGAACCCTGACCCGAACCTGAACACTAACCGTGCTGCGAACTTGAACCCGAACCTGAACGCGAACCCCTAACCTGACCCCAAACCCGAACCCCTAACCCTAACCCTAAACCTAACCCTAACCCGAACCCTAACCCGAACACCAATTCTAACCCTAACCCTAACCCTAACCCTAACCCTAACCGAAAACGAACCCGAACCCGAACCATAACCCAAACGCGAACCCTAACCCTAACCCGAACCCGAACCCTATCCCTAAGCCTAAACTTAAACCCTAAAACCTCACCGTGACCCTAACACTAACCCTGATCCTGACCATGAACCTGACCCTGACCCTAGACCCTAAACCCTGACGCTGACCCTGACCCTAACCCAAACCCAAAACCTGACCTGAACCCTAACCCTAACTCTAACCCTAACCCTAAAACAAACCCTAACCGTAAACCTAACCCTAACCTGAAGCCGAACCCTAAACCTAACCCTACCCGAACCCTAACCCTAAACCAAACCCTAAACCTAACCCTAACCCTACCCGAACCCTAACCCTAAACCAAACCCTAACCCTAAACCTAACCCGAACCCTAACCCTAACCCTTACCCGAATCCTAACCTAAACCCTAACCCTAACCCTAACCCTAACATGAACAGAAACCTGAAACCTAACCCTAACCCTAACCCTAACACGAACACTAAACCTAACCCTACCCTAACCATAACGTGAACCCTAACCCTAACCCTAACCCTAACCCGAACCCGAACCCTAACCCAAACCCTCACCCTAACCCGAACTCTAACCCTAACCATAACCCCAAGCCGAAACCTAACCCTAACAGTAACCCTAACCCGAAACCTAACCCTAACCCGAACACTAACCCTAACCCTAATCTTCAGCCTAACCCGAACCCGAACCCTAACGCTAACCCTACCTGAACCCTAATCCTAAACCAAACCCTAACCCTAAACCTAACCCTAACCCTAACCCGAACCGTAACCATAACCCTAACCCTAACCTTAACCCGAAACCGAACGCTAACCGAAACCTGACCCGAACCAGAACACTAAACCTGACGCGAATTTGAACCCAAAACCTAACCCGAACCCGAACCCCGAACCCGAACCCCTAACCCTAACCCTAACCCTAACCCTACAAGAACCCTAACCCTAACCCTAAAATTAACCCGAACCCTGGCCCTAACTCAAACCCTAACCCGAACCCTAACCCTAACCCTAACCCTAACTCAAACCCTAACCCGAACCCTAACCCTAACCCGAACCCGAACCCTTCCCTAACCCTAACCCATACCCGAACCCTAACCCTAACCCTCCCCGAACTCTAACCCTAACCCAAACCCTAACCCTAACCCGAACCCTAACCGTAACCCTAACCCTAACCCGTACCCTCACCCTAACCCTAATCCCTAAACACTGACCTTGACCCTAACCCTAACCCTGACACTGACCCTGACCCTAACCCTAACCCGAACCCTGACCGGAACCTGAAGCCTAACCCTGACGCGAACCTGAACCCGAACCCAAACCCCGAACCTGAACCCGAAACCAAACCCCTAACCCTAAGCCTAACCCTAACCCGAACCCTTACATGAACCCAAACCCTAATGCGAACCCTCACCCGAACCCTAACCCGAACCCTATCCCTAAACCGAACCCGAACCTGACCCGAACCCTAATCACGAAACCTAACCCTGACCCTGACCATGACCCTGACCCTAACCCTCAACCTAAACCCTCAAACCTGACCCTGAACCTAACCTTAAACCTGACCCTGACCCTGACCCTAAACCCTAAACCCTGACACTGACCCTGACCCTCACCCTAACCCGAACCCTGACCCGAACCTGAACACTAACCCTGACGCGAACATCAACCCGAAACCTAACCCGAATCCTAACCCGAACCCTAACCCTAACCCTAACCCTAACCCTAACCCTCACCCGAACCCTAACACGAACGCTAACCCTAACCGTGACTCTAACACTAACATTAAACTTAACCCTAACCCGAATCTGAGCCCTAACTCTCACCCTAACCCTATCCGAATCCTAACCCTAACCCAAACCCTAACCGTAACCCTAACACGAAAACTAACCCTAACCCTAACCCTAACCCTAACCCTAACCCTATCCCAACCCCGAACCCAAATCGTAACCCTAACCCTAACCGTAACCCTAACCCTAACCCTAACCATAATCGGAACCCGAACCCTAACCCTAACCCGAACCCTAACCCTAAACCTAAACCTAACCCAAAACCGAACCCGAACCCTAACCCTAACCGTAACCCTAAGCCGAACACTAAACCTAACCCGACCCTAACCCTAACCCTATGCCTAACCTGAAACCTAACCCTAACCCTAACCCGAACCCGAACACTAACCCTAACCCTAAAACATAACCCGAACCCTAACCCTAACCCGAACCCTAACCCTAACCCTAATGAGAACCCGAACCTGAATCCAAACCCTAACCCTAACCCAAACCCTAACCCGAACCCAAACCCTAAGCCTAACCCGAACCCTAACCCGACTCGAACCCGAACCGTAACCCTAACCCTAACCCTAAACCTAACCTGAACCCTAACCCTAACCCTAACTCTTACCCTAAGCCTATCCCGAACCCGAACCCTAACCCTACCCGTAACCCTAACCCGAACACTAAACCTAACCTGACCCTAACCCTAACCCTATCCCTAACCTGAAACCTAACCCTAAACCTAACCCTAACCCGAACCCTAACCCTAACCCTAACCCTAACCCTAACACGAACCCTAACCCTAACCCTAACCCTAACCCTAACATGAACAGAAACCCGAAACCTAACCCTAACCCTAACCCTAACCCGAACACTAAACCTAACCCTAACCCTAACCATAACGTGAACCCTAACCCTAACCCTAACCCTAACCAGAACCCTAACCCTAACCCTAACCCTTACCCTAACCCTAACCCGAACCCGAACCCGATCCCTAACCCGAAACCGAACCCGAACCCTAACCCTAACCCTAACCCGAACCCTAAACCTAAACCGAAACCTAACCCGAACCCGAACCCGAACCCTAACCCGAACCCGAACCCTAACCCGAAAACGAGCCCTAACCCGAACCCTAACCCTAACCCTAAACCGAACACTAACCCTAACCTGACCCAAACCCTAACCCTATCCCTAACCTGAAACCTAACCTGAACCCTAACCCGAAACCGAACCCGAACCCTAACCCGAACCCTAACCCTAACCCTAACCCGAACCCTAACACGAACCCTAACCCTAACCCGAACCCGAACCCTATCCCGAAACCGAACCCGAACCCTAACCCTAACCCTAACCCGATCCCGAACCCTAACCCTAACCCTAACCCTTACCCTAACCCTAACCCGAACCCGAACCCGACCCCTAACCCGAAACCGAACCCGAACCCTAACCCTAACCCTAACCCGAACCCTAAACCTAACCCGAAACCTAACCCGAACCCGAACCCTAACCCGAACCCGAACCCTAACCCTAACCCGACCCCTAACCCGAAACCGAACCCGAACCCTAACCCTAACCCTAACCCGAAACCTAACCCGAACCCTAACCCTAACCCTAACCCTAAACCGAACCCTAACCCTAACCGTAACCCGAACCCTAACCCGAACCCTAACCCTAACCCTAACCCGAACCCTAAACCTAACCCGAAACCTAACCCGAACCCGAACCCTAACCCGAACCCGAACCCTAACCCTAACCCGACCCCTAACCCGAAACCGAACCCGAACCCTAACCCTAACCCTAACCCGAAACCTAACCCGAACCCTAACCCTAACCCTAACCCTAAACCGAACCCTAACCCTAACCGTAACCCGAACCCTAACCCTAAACCGAACCCTAACCCGAACCCGAACCCGAACCCTAACCCGAACCCTAACCCGAGCCTGAACCCGAACCCGAACCCGAACCCTAATCCTAACCCGAACCCGAACCCTAATCCTAACCCGAACCCGAACCCGAATCCATACTCGAAAGCGAAACCAATACCGAACCAGAACCCGAACCCGAACCCTAACCCCTAACCCGAACCCGAACCCGAATCCATAACTGAAAGCGAAACCGATACCGAACCCGAACCGTAACTGAAACCGAACCCTACCCGAACCCGAACCCGAACCCTACCCGAACCCGAACCTGAAACCTACCCGAACCAGAACCAGAACCAGAACCCAAACCCCTAACCCGAACCCGAACCCGAAACCCATAATTGTTTGTGCCAATGTAAAGAAAATGCCATACGCTTATCTGTAAGAAACAACAGTGCCCTGGAACAGTCTGAGCCTTAATATCAGCACTGTGCTTTTGGGAGCGGGAGTTAAAGCGGAGGCAAACAGCACTAAGACACATTTGGCAAAAATCGCGTTCCAATGAATAATATTTTCTTCCCTTTCAAACCCAAACGTAAGTGGTTGTGGCCAGATAAATAAATGCCACACCCTTATGTGTAAGAAACAACAGTGCCCAGGAACGGGTTTCTACGTGAAGAAAATATTTCTCGTTGGAACTCCGCTTTTTTACTTTACCTTCCACAACCCCTTGTGATAGGGTTTCCACGTTAAGAAAATAGTTTTCATTGGAAGCCGGTTTTTCCCAAATGTGTCTAAGTGCTGTATTCCTCGGGTTTCACTCATGCTACCAAAAGCACAGTGATGATGTTAGGGCTTAGACTGTTCCTGGGTAATGTTGTTTCTTACACATAAGGGTGTGGCATTTTCTTTACATTGCCACGACCACATATGATAGGGTTTCAACATGAACAAAATATTTTTCGTTGGAAGCGGTTTTTTGTCAAATGTGTCTCAATACCGTGTTGTTTGGGATTAACTAATGCTACCGAAATCACTATGATGATGTGAGGGCTCAGACCGATCCTGGAAACTTGTTTCTTACAGATAAGCGTATGGCATTTTCTTTACATTGGCACAAACAATTATGATAGAGTTTGCAAAAGAGAAAATTTATTTCATTGAAAGGCGGTTTTTGCCAAATTTTCTCAGCTGTTTGCCTCGGTTTTAACTCATGATACCAAAAGAACAGTGATGATCTTAGGGCTCAGACCGTCCATGGGACCAGTTATTTCTTACAAATAAGCATATGGCACATCCTTTAGCTTGCCACAACAAATTAAGATAGAGTTTGCACATCAAGAAATATTTTTCATTTGAACCCGTTTCTGCCAAATATGTCTCAGTACTATGTCCTCAGCACTTGGGAGGATGTCTGCACGTGGAGAAAGACTTTTTCGTGGGAAGCCGGCTTTTGTCAAACGGGTCCCAGTGCTGTGCTCCTCTCTTTTCACTCCTGCTGCCAGAAGCCCAGTGAGGATGGGAGGGCTTAGAACATGGCTGGGCACTACGGTTTCTTCCAGAGTCGTGGATGGCATTTGCTTTACCTTGCCACAACCACTTGTGAGAGGGTCTGCACCTCAGGAAAACTGTTTCCGTGGGAAGCCGGCTTTTGGCCAAACGGGTCTCAGGGCCGTGGGCCTCGGGTGTCCCTCCGGCTCCCCAAAGCACAGAGACGAGGTGAGGGGCTTAGACCATGCCTGGGCCATGTTGTCTCTTGGTGTGTGGCATTTTGTTGACCTGGCTACCCCCACTTGGGATAGGTTTTCCACAGCAAGAGCATATTGTTCGTCGGAAGGCGTTTGGGCCCCAGGGGTCTCCGGGCTGTGTTCGTTGGGGTTGAACTCCTGCTAGCAAAACCGCCGGGATGAGGGAAGGGCTCAGACTGTGCCTGGGCCCTGTGGTCTCTTCCAGGTCAGTGTATGGCATTTCCTTCACCTTGCCACAGGCACTGGGGAGCATGTCTGGACGGGGAGAAGGACTTCCTCGTTGGAAGCCGGTTTCTGTCAAAGAGTCCCAGTGCTGTGTTCCTCTCTTTTCAATCCTGCTGCCAGAAGCCCAGGGAGGATGGGAGGGCTTAGAACATGGCTGGGCACTGGGGTTTCTTCCAGAGAAGGGGATGGCATTTGCTTTCCCTTGCCTCCACCCCTTGGGATAGGGTCTGCACCTCAGGAAAGCTGTTTCCTTGGGAAGCCGGCTTTCTGCCCAACGGGCCTCAGGGCCGTGGGCCTCGGGGGTCCCTCCGGCTCCCCACAGCACAGGGACGAGGTGAGGGGCTTAGACCATGCCTGGGCCATGTTGTTTCTTCCACCTGGGTGTGTGGCATTTTGTTGACCAGGCTAACCCCACTTGGGATAGGTTTTCCACAGCAAGAACATATTGTTCGTCGGAAGCCGTTTGTTCCCCAGGGGGTCTCCGGGCTGTGTTCCTTGGGGTTGAACTCCTGCTAGCAAAACCACCGGGATGAGGGAAAGGCTCAGACTGTGCCTGGGCCCTGTCGTCTCTTCCAGGTCAGTGTATGGCATTTCCTTCACCTTGCCACAGGCACTGGGAAGCATGTCTGCAAGTGGAGAAGGACTTCCTCGTGGGAAACCGGTTTCTGTCAAAGGGTCCCAGTGCTGTGCTCCTCTCTTTTCTCTCCTGCTGCCAGAAGCCCAGGGAGGAGGGGAGGGCTTAGAACATGGCTGGGCACTGTCGTTTCTCCCAGAGAAGGGGATGGCATTTGCTTTCCCTTGCCACCACCCCTTGGGATAGGGTCTGCACCTCAGGAAAGCTGTTTCCTTGGGAAGCCGGCTTTCTGCCCAACGGGCCTCAGGGCCGTGGGCCTTGGGGGTCCCTCCGGCTCCCCAAAGCACAGGGACGAGGTGAGGGGCTTAGACTATGCCTGGGCCATGTTGTTTCTTCCACCTGGGTGTGTGGCATTTTGTTGACCTGGCTACCCCCACTTGGGATAGGTTTTCCACAGCAAGAGCATATTGTTCCTCGGAAGCCGTTTGGGCCCCAGGGGGCTCCGGGCTGTGTTCGTTGGGGTTGAACTCCTGCTAGCAAAACCGCCGGGATGAGGGAAGGGCTCAGACTGTGCCTGGGCCCTGTGGTCTCTTCCAGGTCAGTGTATGGCATTTCCTTCACCTTGCCACAGGCACTGGGGAGCATGTCTGTACGTGGAGAAGGACTTCCTCGGGGGAAGCTGGTTTCTGTCAAAGGGTCCCAGTGCTGTTCTTTTCTCTTTTCACTCCTGGTGCTAGAAGCCCAGGGAGGAGGGGAGGGCTTAGAACATGGCTGGGCACTGGGGTTTCTTCCAGAGAAGGAGATGGCATTTTTTTCCCTTGCCACCACCCCTTGGGAGAGTGTCTGCACATCAGGAAAGCTGTTTCCGTGGGAAGCCGGCTTTTTGCAAAGGGGTCTCAGGGCCGTGGGCCTCGGCTGTCCCTCCGGCTCCCCAAAGCACAGGGACGAGGTGAGGGGCTTAGACCATGCCTGGGCCATGTTGTTTCTTCTACCTGGTTGTGTGGCATTTTGTTGACCTGGCTACCCCCACTTGGGATAGGTTTTCCACAGCAAGAGCATATTGTTTGAAAGAAGCCGTTTGGGCCCCAGGGGGTCTCCGGGCTGTGTTCCTTGGGGTTGAACTCCTGCTAGCAAAACCGCTGGGATGAGGGAAGGGCTCAGACTGTGCCTGGGCCCTGTGGTCTCTTCCAGGTCAGTGCATGGCATTTCCTTCACCTTGCCACAGGCACTGGGAAGCATGTCTGCACGTGGAGAAAGACTTTCCCGTGGGAAGCCGGTTTTTGTCAAACGGGTCCCAGTGCTCTGCTCCTCTCTTTTCACTCCTGCTGCCTGAAGCCCAGGGAGGATGGGAGGGCTTAGAACATGGCTGGGCACTGTGGTTTCTTCCAGAGAAGTGGAGGGCATTTGCATTACCTTGCCACAACCACTTGGGATAGGGTGTGCACCTCAGGAAAACTGTTTCCGTGGGAAGCCGGCTTTTTGCAAAGGAGTCTCAGGGTCGTGGGCCTCGGGTGTCCCGCCGGCTCCCCAAAGCACAGGGACGAGGTGAGGGGCTTAGACCGTGCTTGGGCAATGTTGTTTCTTACACCTGGGTGTGTGGCATTTCGTTGACCTGGCTACTCCCACTTGGGATAGGTTTTCCACAGCAAGCACCTTTTGTTCGTCGGAAGCCGTTTTTGCCCCAGGGGTCTCCGGGCTGTGTTCGTTGGGGTTGAACTCCTGCTAGCAAAACCGCCGGATGAGGGAAGGGTTCAGTCTGTGCCTGGGCCCTGTGGTCTCTTCCAGGTCAGTGTATTTCATTTCCTTCCCCTTGCCACAGGCACCTGGGAGCATGTCTGCACGTGGAGAAAGACTTTCCCGTGGGAAGCCGGTTTTTGTCAAACGCGTCCCAGTGCTCTGCTCCTCTCTTTTCACTCCTGCTGCCAGAAGCCCAGGGAGGATGGGAGGGCTTAGAACATGGCTGGGCACTGTGGTTTCTTCCAGAGAAGTGGAGGGCATTTGCTTTACCTTGCCACAACCACTTGGGATACGGTCTGCACCTCAGGAAAACTCTTTCCGTGGGAAGCCGGCTTTTTGCAAAGTGTTCTCACGGCCGTGGGGATCGGCTTTCCCTCCGGCTCCCCAAAGCGCAGGGACAGGGTGAGGGGCTTAGACCATGCCCGGGCAATGTTATTTCTTACACCTGGGTGTGTGGCATTTTGTTGACCTGGCTACCCCCACTTGGGATAGGTTTTCCAGTCAAGCACCTCTTGTTCGTCGGAAGCCGTTTTTGCCTCAGGGTCTCCGGGCTGTGTTCGTTTGGGTTGAACTCCTGTTAGCAAAACCGCCGGGATGAGGGAAGGGTTCAGACTGTGCCTGGGCCCTGTGGTCTCTTCCAGGTCAGTGTATGGCATTTCCTTCCCCTTGCCACAGGCACCTGGGAGCTAGTCTGCACGTGGAGAAAGACTTTCCCGGGGGAAGCCGGTTTTTGTCAAACGGGTCCCAGTGCTCTGCTCCTCTCTTTTCACTCCTGCTGCCAGAAGCCCAGGGAGGATGGGAGGGCTTAGAACATGGCTAGGCACTGTGGTTTTTTCCAGAGAAGTGGAGGGCATTTGCTTTACCTTGCCACAACCACTTGGGATAGTGTGTGTACCTAAGGAAAACTGTTTCGGTGGGAAGCCGGCTTTTTGCAAAGGGGTCTCAGGGCCGTGGGCCTTGGGTGTCCCTCCGGCTCCCCAAAGCACAGGGACGAGGTGAGGAGCTTAGACCGTGCCTGGGCAATGTTGTTTCTTACACCTGGGTGTGTGGCATTTTGTTGACCTGGCTACCCCCACTTGGGATAGGTTTTCCACAGCAAGCACCTCTTTTTCGTCGGAAGCCGTTTTTACCTCAGGGTCTCCGGGCTGTGTTCGTTGGGGTTGAAATCATGCTAGCAAAACTGCCGGGATGAGGGAAGGGTTCAGACTGTACCTGGGCCCTGTGGTCTCTTCCAGGTCAGTGTATGGCATTTCCTTCCCCTTGCCACAGGCACCTGGGAGCTAGTCTGCACGTGGAGAAAGACTTTCCCGGGGGAAGCCGGTTTTTGTCAAACGGGTCCCAGTGCTCTGCTCCTCTCTTTTCACTCCTGCTGCCAGAAGCCCAGGGAGGATGGGAGGGCTTAGAACATGGCTAGGCACTGTGGTTTTTTCCAGAGAAGTGGAGGGCATTTGCTTTACCTTGCCACAACCACTTGGGATAGTGTGTGTACCTAAGGAAAACTGTTTCGGTGGGAAGCCGGCTTTTTGCAAAGGGGTCTCAGGGCCGTGGGCCTCGGGTGTCCCTCCGGCTCCCCAAAGCACAGGGACGAGGTGAGGAGCTTAGACCGTGCCTGGGCAATGTTGTTTCTTACACCTGGGTGTGTGGCATTTTGTTGACCTGGCTACCACCACTTGGGATAGGTTTTCCACAGGAAGCACCTCTTTTTCGTCGGAAGCCGTTTTTGCCTCAGAGTCTCCGGGCTGTGTTCGTTGGGGTTGAACTCATGCTAGCAAAACTGCCGGGATGAGGGAAGGGTTCAGACTGTGCCTGGGCCCTGTGGTCTCTTCCAGGTCAGTGTATGGCATTTCCTTCCCCTTGCCACAGGCACCTGGGAGCATGTCTGCACGTGGAGAAAGACTTTCCCGTGGGAAGCCGGTTTTTGTCAAACGGGTCCCAGTGCTCTGCTCCTCTCTTTTCACTCCTGCTGCCAGAAGCCCAGGGAGGACGAGAGGGCTTGGAACATGGCTGGGCACTGTGGTTTCTTCCAGAGAAGTGGAGGGCATTTGCTTTACCTTGCCACAACCACTTGGGATAGGGTGTGCACCTCAGGAAAACTGTTTCCGTGGGAAGCCGGCTTTTTGCAAAGGGGTCTCAGGGCCGTGGGCCTCGGGTGTCCCTCCGGCTCCCCAAAGCACAGGGACGAGTTGTGGGGTTTAGACCGTGCCTGGGCAATGTTGTTTCTTACACCTGGGTGTGTGGCATTTCGTTGACCTGGCTACTCCCACTTGGGATAGGTTTTCCACAGCAAGCACCTCTTGTTCGTCGGAAGCCGTTTTTGCCCCAGGGGTCTCCGGGCTGTGTTCGTTGGGGTTGAACTCCTGCTAGCAAAACCGTCGGGATGAGGGAGGGGTTCAGACTGTGCCTGGGCCCTGTGGTCTCTTCCAGGTCAGTGTATGGCATTTCCTTCCCCTTGCCACAGGCACCTGGGAGCATGTCTGCACGTGGAGAAAGACTTTCCCGTGGGAAGCCGGTTTTTGTCAAACGGGTCCCAGTGCTCTGCTCCTCTCTTTTCACTCCTGCTGCCTGAAGCCCAGGGAGGATGGGAGGGCTTAGAACATGGCTGGGCACTGTGGTTTCTTCCAGAGAAGTGGAGGGCATTTGCTTTACCTTGCCACAACCACTTGGGATAGGGTCTGCACCTCAGGAAAACTGTTTCCGTGGGAAGCCGGCTTTTTGAAAAGGGGTCTCAGGGCCGAGGGGCTTGGCTGTCCCTCCGGCTCCCCAAAGCACAGGGACGAGGTATGGGGCTTAGACCGTGCCTGGGCAATGTTGTTTCTTACACCTGGGTGTGTGGCATTTTGTTGACCTGGCTACTCCCACTTGGGATAGGTTTTCCACAGCAAGCACCTCTTGTTCGTCGGAAGCCGTTTTTGCCTCAGGCTCTCCGAGCTGTGTTCGTTGGGGTTGAACTCCTGATAGCAAAACTGCCGGGATGAGGGAAGTGTTCAGACTGTGCCTGGGCCCTGTGGTCTCTTCCAGGTCAGTGTATGGCATTTCCTTCACCTTGCCACAGGCACCTGGGAGCATGTCTGCACGTGGAGAAAGACTTTCCCGTGGGAAGCCGGTTTTTGTCAAACGGGTCCCAGTGCTCTGCTCCTCTCTTTTCACTCCTGCTGCCAGAAGCCCAGGGAGGATGGGAGGGCTTAGAACATGGCTGGGCACTGTGGTTTCTTCCAGAGAAGTGGAGGGCATTTGCTTTACCTTGCCACAACCACTTGGGATAGGGTCTGCACCTCAGGAAAACTCTTTCCGTGGGAAGCCGGCTTTTTGCAAAGGGGTCTCAGAGCCGTGGGGCTCGGCTGTCCCTCCGGCTCCCCAAAGCACAGGGACGAGGTGAGGAGCTTAGACCGTGCCTGGGCAATGTTGTTTCTTACACCTGGGTGTGTGGCATTTTGTTGACCTGGCTACTCCCACTTGGGATAGGTTTTCCACAGAAAGCACCTCTTGTTCGACTGAAGCCGTTTTTGCCTCAGGGTCTCCGGGCTGTGTTCGTTGGGGTTGAACTCCTGCTAGCAAAACTGCCGGGATGAGGGAAGGGTTCCTACTGTGCCTGGGCCCTGTAGTCTCTTCCAGGTCAGTGTTTGGCATTTCCTTCCCCTTGCCACAGGCACCTGGGAACGTGTCTGCAAGTGGAGAAAGACTTTCCCTTGGGAAGCCGGTTTTTGTCAAACGGGTCCCAGTGCCCTGCTCCTCTCTTTTCACTCCTGCTGCGAGAAGCCCAGGGAGGATTGGAGGGCTTAGAACATGGCTGGGCACTGTGGTTTCTTCCAGAGAAGTGGAGGGCATTTGCTTTACCTTGCCACAACCACTTGGGAGAGGGTCTGTACCTCAGGAAAACTGTTTCCGTGGGAAGCCTGCTTTTTGCAAAGGGGTCTCAGGGCCGTGGGCCTCGGCTGTCCCTCCGGCTCCCCAAAGCACAGGGACGAGGTGAGGGGCTTGGACCGTGCCTGGGCAATTTGTTTCTTACACCTGCGTGTGTGTCATTTCGTTGACCTGGCTACTCCCACTTGGGATAGGTTTTTCTCAGCAAGCACCTCTTGTTCGTCGGAAGCTGTTTTTGCCCCAGGGGTCTCCGGGCTATGTTCGTTGGGGTTGAACTCCTGCTAGCAAAACCGCCGGGTTGAGGGAAGGGTTCAGACTGTGCCTGGGCCCTGTGGTCTCTTCCAGGTCAGTGTATGGCATTTCCTTCCCCTTGCCACAGGCACCTGGGAACATGACTGCACGTGGAGAAAGACTTTCCCTTGGGAAGCCGGTTTTTGTCAAACGGGTCCCAGTGCCCTGCTCCTCTCTTTTCACTCCTGCTGCCAGAAGCCCAGGGAGGATGGGAGGGCTTAGAACATCGCTGGTCACTGTGGTTTCTTCCAGAGAAATGGAGGGCATTTGCTTTACCTTGCCACAACCACTTGGGAGAGGGTCTGTACCTCAGGAAAACTGTTTCCGTGGGAAGCCGGCTTTTTGCAAAGGGGTCTCAGGGACGTGGGCCTCGGGTCTCCCTCCGGCTCCCCAAAGGACAGGGACGAGGTGAGGGGCTTAGACCGTGCCTGGGCAATGTTGTTTCTTACACCTGGGTGTGTGGCATTTTGTTGACCTGGCAACCCCCACTTGGGATAGGTTTTCCACAGCAAGCACCTCTTGTTCGTCGGAAGCCATTTTTGCCTCAGGGTCTCCGAGCTGTGTTCGTTGGGGTTGAACTCCTGCTAGCAAAACTGCCGGATGAGGGAAGGGTTCAGACTGTGCCTGGGCCCTGTGGTCTCTTCCAGGTCAGTGTATGGCATTTCCTTCCCCTTGCCACAGGCACCTGGGAGCATGTCTGCACGTGGAGAAAGACTCTCCCGTGGGAAGCCGGTTTTTGTCAAACGGGTCCCAGTGCTCTGCTCCTCTCTTTTCACTCCTGCTGCCAGAAGCCCAGGGAGGATGGGAGGGCTTAGAACATGGCTGGGCACTGTGGTTTCTTCCAGAGAAGTGGAGGGCATTTGCATTACCTTGCCACTACCACTTGGGATAGGGTCTGCACCTCAGGAAAACTGTTTCGGTGGGAAGCCGGCTTTTTGCAAAGGGTTCTCAGGGCCGTGGGCCTCGGGTGTCCCTCCGGCTCCTCAAAGCACAGGGACGAGGTGAGGGGCTTGGACCGTGCCTGGGCAATGTTGTTTCTTACTCCTGGGTGTGTGGCATTTCGTTGACCTGGCTACTCCCACTTGGGATAGGTTTTCCACAGCAAGCACCTCTTGTTCGTTGGAAGCCGTTTTTGCCCCAGGGGTCTCCAGACTGTGTTCGTTGGGGTTGAACTCATGCTAGCAAAACCGCCGGGATGAGGGAAGGGTTCAGACTGTGCCTGGGCCCTGTGGTCTCTTCCAGGTCAGTGTATGGCATTTCCTTCCCCTTGCCACAGGCACCTGGGAGCATGTCTGCACGTGGAGAAAGACTTTCCCGTGGGAAGCCGGTTTTTGTCAAACGGGTCCCAGTGCTCTGCTCCTCTCTTTTCACTCCTGCTGCCAGAAGCCCAGGGAGGATGGGAGGGCTTAGAACATGGCTGGGCACTGTGGTTTCTTCCAGAGAAGTGGAGGGCATTTGCATTACCTTGCCACTACTACTTGGGATAGGGTCTGCACCTCAGGAAAACTGTTTCTGTGGGAAGACGGCTTTTTGCAAAGGGGTCTCAGGGCCGTGGGCCTCGGGTGTCCCTCCGGCTCCCCAAAGCACAGGGACGAGGTGAGGGGCTTGGACCGTGCCTGGGCAATGTTGTTTCTTACTCCTGGGTGTGTGGCATTTCGTTGACCTGGCTACTCCCACTTGGGATAGGTTTTCCACAGCAAACACCTCTTGTTCGTCGGAAGCCGTTTTTGCCCCAGGGGTCTCCAGACTGTGTTCGTTGGGGTTGAACTCCTGCTAGCAAAACCGCCGGGATGAGGGAAGGGTTCAGACTGTGCCTGGGCCCTGTGGTCTCTTCCAGGTCAGTGTATGGCATTTCCTTCCCCTTGCCACAGGCACCTGGGAGCATGTCTGCACGTGGAGAAAGACTTTCCCGTGGGAAGCCGGTTTTTGTCAAACGGGTCCCAGTGCTCTGCTCCTCTCTTTTCACTCCTGCTGCCAGAAGCCCAGGGAGGATGGGAGGGCTTAGAACATGGCTGGGCACTGTGGTTTCTTCCAGAGAAGTGGAGGGCATTTGCTTTACCTGCCACAACCACTTGGGATTGGGTCTGCACCTCAGGAAAACTCTTTCCGTGGGAAGCCGGCTTTTTGCAAAGGGGTCTCAGAGCCGTGGGGCTCGGCTGTCCCTCCGGCTCCCCAAAGCACAGGGACGAGGTGAGGAACTTAGACCGTGCCTGGGAAATGTTGTTTCTTACACCTGGGTGTGTGGCATTTCGTTGACCTGGCTACTCCCACTTGGGATAGGTTTTCCACAGAAAGCACCTCTTGTTCGTCTGAAGCCGTTTTTGCCTCAGTGTCTCCGGGCTGTGTTCGTTGGGGTTGAACTCCTGCTAGCAAAACTGCCGGGATGAGGGAAGGGTTCCTACTGTGCCTGGGCCCTGTAGTCTCTTCCAGGTCAGTGTATGGCATTTCCTTCCCCTTGCCACAGGCACCTGGGAACGTGTCTGCACGTGGAGAAAGACTTTCCCTTGGGAAGCCGGTTTTTGTCAAACGGGTCCCAGTGCTCTGCTCCTCTCTTTTCACTCCTGCTGCCAGAAGCCCAGGGAGGAGGGGAGGGCTTAGAACATGGCTGGGCACTGTGGTTTCTTCCAGAGAAGTGGAGGACATTTGCATTACCTTGCCACAACCTCTTGGGATAGGGTCTGCACCTCAGGAAAACTGTTTCGGTGGGAAGCCGGCTTTTTGCAAATGGGTCTCAGGGCCGTGGGCCTCGGCTGTCCCTCCGGCTCCCCAAAGCACAGGGTCGAGGTGAGGGGCTTGGACCGTGCCTGGGCAATGTTGTTTCTTACACCTGGGTGTGTGGCATTTTGTTGACCTGGCTACCCCACTTGGGATAGGTTTTCCACAGCAAGCACCTCTTGTTCGTCGGAAGCCGTTTTTGCCCCAGGGGTCTCCGGGCTGTGTTCGTTGGGGTTGAACTCCTGATATCAAAACCGTCGGGATGAGGGAAGGGTTCAGACTGTGCCTGGGCCCTGTGGTCTCTTCCAGGTCAGTGTATGGCATTTCCTTCCCCTTGCCACGGGCACCTGGGAGCATGTCTGCACGTGGAGAAAGACTTTCCCGTGGGAAGCCGGTTTTTGTCAAAAGAGTCCCAGTGCTCTGCTCCTCTCTTTTCACTCCTGCTGCCAGAAGCCCAGGGAGGATGGGAGGGCTTAGAACATGGCTGGGCACTGTGGTTTCTTCCAGAGAAGTGGAGGGCATTTGCTTTACCTTGCCACAACCACTTGGGAGAGGGTCTGTACCTCAGGAAAACTGTTTCCGGGGGAAGCCTGCTTTTTGCAAAGGGGTCTCAGGGCCGTGGGCCTCTGCTGTCCCTCCGGCTCCCCAAAGCACAGGGACGAGGTGAGGGGCTTAGACCGTGCCTGGGCAATGTTGTTTCTTACACCTGGGTGTGTGGCATTTCGTTGACCTGGCTACCCGCACTTGGGATAGGGTTTCCACAGCAAGCACCTCTTTTTCGTCGGAAGCCGTTTTTGCCTCAGGGTCTCCGGGCTGTGTTCGTTGGGGTTGAACTCCTGCTATCAAAACCGTCGGGATGAGGGAAGGGTTCAGACTGTGCCTGGGCCCTGTGGTCTCTTCCAGGTCAGTGTATGGCATTTCCTTCCCCTTGCCACAGGCACCTGGGAGCATGTCTGCACGTGGAGAAAGACTTTCCCGTGGGAAGCCGGTTTTTGTCAAACGGGTCCCAGTGCTCTGCTCCTCTCTTTTCACTCCTGCTGCCAGAAGCCCAGGGAGGATGGGAGGGCTTAGAACATGGCTGGGCACTGTGGTTTCTTCCAGAGAAGTGGAGGGCATTTGCTTTACCTGCCACAACCACTTGGGATTGGGTCTGCACCTCAGGAAAACTCTTTCCGTGGGAAGCCGGCTTTTTGCAAAGGGGTCTCAGAGCCGTGGGGCTCGGCTGTCCCTCCGGCTCCCCAAAGCACAGGGACGAGGTGAGGAACTTAGACCGTGCCTGGGAAATGTTGTTTCTTACACCTGGGTGTGTGGCATTTCGTTGACCTGGCTACTCCCACTTGGGATAGGTTTTCCACAGAAAGCACCTCTTGTTCGTCTGAAGCCGTTTTTGCCTCAGTGTCTCCGGGCTGTGTTCGTTGGGGTTGAACTCCTGCTAGCAAAACTGCCGGGATGAGGGAAGGGTTCCTACTGTGCCTGGGCCCTGTAGTCTCTTCCAGGTCAGTGTATGGCATTTCCTTCCCCTTGCCACAGGCACCTGGGAACGTGTCTGCACGTGGAGAAAGACTTTCCCTTGGGAAGCCGGTTTTTGTCAAACGGGTCCCAGTGCCCTGCTCCTCTCTTTTCACTCCTGCTGCCAGAAGCCCAGGGAGGATGGGAGGGCTTAGAACATGGCTGGGCACTGTGGTTTCTTCCAGAGAAGTGGAGGGCATTTGCTTTACCTTGCCACAACCACTTGGGAGAGGGTCTGTACCTCAGGAAAACTGTTTCCGTGGGAAGCCGGCTTTTTGCAAAGGGCTCTCAGGGCCGTGGGCCTCGGCTGTCCCTCCGGCTCCCCAAAGCACAGGGACGAGGTGAGGAGCTTAGACCGTGCCTGGGCAATGTTGTTTCTTACACCTGGGTGTGTGGCATTTTGTTGACCTGGCTACCCCCACTTTGGATAGGTTTTCCACAGCAAGCACCTCTTGTTCGTCGGAAGCCGTTTTTGCCCCAGGGGTCTCCGGGCTGTGTTCGTTGGGGTTGAACTCCTGCTATCAAAACCGTCGGGATGAGGGAAGGGTTCAGACTGTGCCTGGGCCCTGTGGTCTCTTCCAGGTTAGTGTATGGCATTTCCTTCCCCTTGCCACAGGCACCTGGGAGCATGTCTGCACGTTGAGAAAGACTTTCCCGTGGGAAGCCGGTTTTTGTCAACCGGGTCCCAGTGCTCTGCTCCTCTCTTTTCACTCCTGCTGCCAGAGGCCAGGGTGGATGGGAGGGCTTAGAACATGGCTGGGCAATGTGGTTTCTTCCAGAGAAGTGGAGGGCATTTGCATTACCTTGCCACTACCACTTGGGATAGGGTGTGCACCTCAGGAAAACTGTTTCCGTGGGAAGCCGGCTTTTTGCAAAGGGGTCTCAGTGCCGTGGGCCTCGGGGGTCCCTCCGGCTCTCCAAAGCACAGGGACGAGGTGAGGGGCTTAGACCGTGCCTGGGCAATGTTGTTTCTTACACCTGGGTGTTTGGCATTTTGTTGACTGGCTACCCCACTTGGGATAGGTTTTCCACAGCAAGCACGTATTGTTCGTCGGAAGCCGTTTTTGCCCCAGGGGTCTCCGGGCTGTGTTCGTTGGGGTTGACCTCCTGCTGTCAAAACCGCCGGGATGAGGGAAGGGTTCAGACTGTGCCTGGGCCCTGTGGTCTCTTCCAGGTCAGTGTATGGCATTTCCTTCCCCTTGCCACAGGCACCTGGGAGCATGTCTGCACGTGGAGAAAGACTTTCCCGTGGGAAGCCGGTTTTTGTCAAACGGGTCCCAGTGCTCTGCTCCTCTCTTTTCACTCCTGCTGCCAGAAGCCCAGGGAGGAGGGGAGGGCTTAGAACATGGCTGGGCACTGTGGTTTCTTCCAGAGAAGTGGAGGACATTTGCATTACCTTGCCACAACCTCTTGGGATAGGGTCTGCACCTCAGGAAAACTGTTTCGGTGGGAAGCCGGCTTTTTGCAAATGGGTCTCAGGGCCGTGGGCCTCGGCTGTCCCTCCGGCTCCCCAAAGCACAGGGTCGAGGTGAGGGGCTTGGACCGTGCCTGGGCAATGTTGTTTCTTACACCTGGGTGTGTGGCATTTTGTTGACCTGGCTACCCCACTTGGGATAGGTTTTCCACAGCAAGCACCTCTTGTTCGTCGGAAGCCGTTTTTGCCCCAGGGGTCTCCGGGCTGTGTTCGTTGGGGTTGAACTCCTGCTATCAAAACCGTCGGGATGAGGGAAGGGTTCAGACTGTGCCTGGGCCCTGTGGTCTCTTCCAGGTCAGTGTATGGCATTTCCTTCCCCTTGCCACGGGCACCTGGGAGCATGTCTGCACGTGGAGAAAGACTTTCCCGTGGGAAGCCGGTTTTTGTCAAAAGAGTCCCAGTGCTCTGCTCCTCTCTTTTCACTCCTGCTGCCAGAAGCCCAGGGAGGATGGGAGGGCTTAGAACATGGCTGGGCACTGTGGTTTCTTCCAGAGAAGTGGAGGGCATTTGCATTAACTTGCCACTACCACTTGGTATAGGGTGTCCACCTCAGGAAAACTGTTTCCGTGGGAAGCCGGCTTTTTGCAAAGGGGTCTCAGTCCCGTGGGCCTCGGGTGTCCCTCCGGCTCCCCAAAGTACAGGGACGAGGTGAGGGGCTTGGACCGTGCCTGGGCAATGTTGTTTCTTACACCTGGGTGTGTGGCATTTTGTTGACCTGGCTACTCCCACTTGGGATAGGTTTTCCACAGCAAGCACCTCTTGTTCGTCGGAAGCCGTTTTTGCCCCAGGGGTCTCCGGGCTGTGTTCCTTGGGGTTGAACTCTTGCTAGCAAAACCGCCGGGATGAGGGAAGGGTTCAGACTGTGCCTGGGCCCTGTGGTCTCTTCCAGGTCAGTGTATTGCATTTCCTTCCCCTTGCCACAGGCACCTGGGAACGTGTCTGCACGTGGAGAAAGACTTTCCCTTGTTAAGCCGGTTTTTGTCAAACGTGTCCCAGTGCCCTGCTCCTCTCTTTTCACTCCTGCTGCCAGAAGCCCAGGGAGGATGGGAGGGCTTAGAACATGGCTGGGCACTGTGGTTTCTTCCAGAGAAGTGGAGGGCATTTGCTTTACCTTGCCACAACCACTTGGGAGAGGGTCTGTACCTCAGGAAAACTGTTTCCGTGGGAAGCCTGCTTTTTGCAAAGGGGTCTCAGGGCCGTGGGCCTCTGCTGTCCCTCCGGCTCCCCAAAGCACAGGGACGAGGTGAGGGGCTTAGACCGTGCCTGGGCAATGTTGTTTCTTACACCTGGGTGTGTGGCATTTCGTTGACCTGGCTACCCGCACTTGGGATAGGGTTTCCACAGCAAGCACCTCTTTTTCGTCGGAAGCCGTTTTTGCCTCAGGGTCTCCGGGCTGTGTTCGTTGGGGTTGAACTCCTGCTAGCAAAACTGCCGGGATGAGGGAAGGGTTCAGACTGTGCCTGGGCCCTGTGGTCTCTTCCAGGTCAGTGTATGGCATTTCCTTCCCCTTGCCACAGGCACCTGGAAGCATGTCTGCACGTGGAGAAAGACTTTCCCGTGGGAAGCCGGTTTTTGTCAAACGGGTCCCAGTGCTCTGCTCCTCTCTTTTCACTCCTGCTGCCAGAAGCCCAGGGAGGATGGGAGGGCTTAGAACATGGCTGGGCACTGTGGTTTCTTCCAGAGAAGTGGAGGGCATTTGCTTTACCTTGCCACAACCACTTGTGAGAGGGTCTGCACCTCAGGAAAACTGTTTCCGTGGGAAGCCGGCTTTTTGCAAAGGGTTCTCAGGGTCGTGGGCCTCGGGTGTCCCTCCGGCTCCCCAAAGCACAGGGACGAGGTGAGGGGCTTAGACCATGCCTGGGCAATGTTGTTTCTTACACCTTGGTGTGTGGCATTTTGTTGACCTGGCTACCCCCACTTTGGATAGGTTTTCCACAGCAAGCACCTCTTGTTCGTCGGAAGCCGTTTTTGCCCCAGGGGTCTCCGGGCTGTGTTCGTTGGGGTTGAACTCCTGCTAGCAAAACCGCCGGGATGAGGGAAGGGTTCAGACTGTGCTTGGGCCCTGTGGTCTCTTCCAGGTCAGTGTATGGCATTTCCTTCCCCTTGCCACAGGCACCTGGGAGCATGTCTGCACGTGGAGAAAGACTTTCCCGTGGGAAGCCGGTTTTTGTCAAACGGGTCCCAGTGCTCTGCTCCTCTCTTTTCACTCCTGCTGCCAGAAGCCCAGGAAGAATGGGAGGGCTTAGAACATGGCTGGGCACTGTGGTTTCTTCCAGAGAAGTGGAGGGCATTTGCTTTACCTTGCCACAACCACGTTGATTAGGGTGTGCACCTCAGGAAAACTGTTTCAGTGGGAAGCCGGCTTTTTACAAAGGGGTCTCAGGGCCGTGGGCCTCGGGTGTCCCTCCGGCTCCTCAAAGCACAGGGACGAGGTGAGGGGCTTAGACCATGCCTGGTCAATGTTGTTTCTTACACCTGGGTGTTTGGCATTTTGTTGTCCTGGCTACCCCACTAGGGATAGGTTTTCCACAGCAAGCACGTATTGTTCGTCGGAAGCCGTTTTTGCCCCAGGGGTCTCCGGGCTGTGTTCCTTGGGGTTGACCTACTGCTGTCAAAACCGCCGGGATGCGGGAAGGGTTCAGAGTGGTCCTGGGCCTTGTGGTTTCTTCCATGTCAGTGTATGACATTTCCTTCCCCTTGCCACAGGTACCTGCGAGCATGTCTGCACGTGGAGAAAGACTTTCCCGTGGGAAGCCGGTTTTTGTCAAACGGGTCCCAATGCTCTGCTCCTCTCTTTTCACTCCTGCTGCCAGAAGCCCAGGGAGGATGGGAGGGCTTAGAACATGGCTGGGCACTGTGGTTTCTTCCAGAGAAGTGGAGGGCATTTGCATTACCTTGCCACAACCTCTTGGGATAGGGTCTGCACCTCAGGAAAACTGTTTCCGTGGGAAGCCGGCTTTTTGCAAAGGGGTCTCAGGGCCGTGGGCCTCGGGTGTCCCTCCGGCTCCCCAAAGCACAGGGACCAGGTGAGGGGCTTGGACCGTGCCTGGGCAATGTTGTTTCTTACACCTGGGTGTGTGGCATTTTGTTGACCTGGCTACCCCACTTGGGATAGGTTTTCCACAGCAAGCACCTCTTGTTCGTCAGAAGCCGTTTTTGCCCCAGGGGTCTCCGGGCTGTGTTCGTTGGGGTTGAAGTCCTGCTAGCAAAACAGTCGGTATGAGGGAAGGGTTCAGACTGTGCCTGGGCCCTGTGGTCTCTTCCAGGTCAGTGTATGGCATTTCCTTCCCCTTGCCACAGGCACCTGGGAGCATGTCGGCACGTGGAGAAAGACTTTCCCGTGGGAAGCCGGTTTTTGTCAAACGGGTCCCAGTGCTCAGCTTCTCTCTTTTCACTCCTGCTGCCTGAAGCCCAGGGAGGATGGGAGGGCTTAGAACATGGCTGGGCACTGTGGTTTCTTCCAGAGAAGTGGAGGGCATTTGCATTACCTTGCCACAACCTCTTGGGATAGGGTGTGCACCTCAGGAAAACTGTTTCCGTGGGAAGCCGGCTTTTTGCAAAGGGGTGTCAGGACCGTGGGTATCGGCTGTCCCTCCGGTTCCCCAAAGCACAGGGATGAGGTGAGGGGCTTAGACCATGCCTAGGGCAATGTTGTTTCTTACACTTGGGTGTGTGGCATTTTGTTGACCTGGCTACCCCCACTTGGGATAGGTTTTCCAGTCAAGCACCTCTTGTTCGTCGGAAGCCGTTTTTGCCTCAGCGTCTCAGGGCTGTGTTCGTTGGGGTTGAACTCCTGCTAGCAAAACTCCCGGGATGAGGGAAGGGTTCAGACTGTGCCTGGCCTGTGGTCTCTTCCAGGTCAGTGTATGGCATTTCCTTCCCCTTGCCACAGGCACCTGGGAGCATGTCTGCCCGTGGAGAAAGACTTTCCCGTGGGAAGCCGGTTTTTGTCAAAAGAGTCCCAGTGCTCTGCTCCTCTCTTTTCACTCCTGCTGCCAGAAGCCCAGGGAGGATGGGAGGGCTTAGAACATGGCTGGGCACTGTGGTTTCTTCCAGAGAAGTGGAGGGCATTTGCATTACCTTGCCACAACCTCTTGGGATAGGGTCTGCATCTCAGGAATACTGTTTCGGTGGGAAGCCGGCTTTTTGCAAAGGGGTCTCAGGGCCGTGGGCCTCGGCTGTCCCTCCGGCTCCCCAAAGCACAGGGACGAGGTGAGGGGCTTGGACCGTGCCTGGGCAATGTTGTTTCTTACACCTGGGTGTGTGGCATTTTGTTGACCTGGCTACCCCACTTGGGATAGGTTTTCCACAGCAAGCACCTCTTGTTCGTCGGAAGCCGTTTTTGCCCCAGGGGTCTCCGGGCTGTGTTCGTTGGGGTTGAACTCCTGCTATCAAAACCGTCGGGATGAGGGAAGGGTTCAGACTGTGCCTGGGCCCTGTGGTCTCTTCCAGGTCAGTGTATGGCATTTCCTTCCCCTTGCCACAGGCACCTGGGAGCATGTCTGCACGTGGAGAAAGACTTTCCCGTGGGAAGCCGGTTTTTGTCAAACGGGTCCCAGTGCTCTGCTCCTCTCTTTTCACTCCTGCTGCCAGAAGCCCAGGGAGGATGGGAGGGCTTAGAACATGGCTGGGCACTGTGGTTTCTTCCAGAGAAGTGGAGGGCATTTGCATTACCTTGCCACTGCCACTTGGGATAGGGTCTGCATCTCAGGAAAACTGTTTCGGTGGGAAGCCGGCTTTTTGCAAAGGGGTCTCAGGGCCGTGGGCCTCGGCTGTCCCTCCGGCTCCCCAAAGCACAGGGACGAGGTGAGGGGCTTAGACCGTGCCTGGGCAATGTTGTTTCTTACACCTGGGTGTGTGGCATTTTGTTGACCTGGCTACCCCCACTTGGGATAGGTTTTCCACAGCAAGCACCTCTTGTTCGTCGGAAGCCGTTTTTGCCCCAGGGGTCTCCGGGCTGTGTTCGTTGGGGTTGAACTCCTGCTATCAAAACCGTCGGGATGAGGGAAGGGTTCAGACTGTGCCTGGGCCCTGTGGTCTCTTCCAGGTCAGTGTATGGCATTTCCTTCCCCTTGCCACGGGCACCTGGGAGCATGTCTGCACGTGGAGAAAGACTTTCCCGTGGGAAGCCGGTTTTTGTCAAACGGGTCCCAGTGCTCTGCTCCTCTCTTTTCACTCCTGCTGCCAGAAGCCCAGGGAGGATGGGAGGGCTTAGAACATGGCTGGGCAATGTGGTTTCTTCCAGAGAAGTGGAGGGCATTTGCATTACCTTGCCACTACCACTTGGGATAGGGTGTGCACCTCAGGAAAACTGTTTCCGTGGGAAGCCAGCTTTTTGCAAAGGGGTCTCAGTGCCGTGGGCCTCAGGTGTCCGTCCGGCTCCCCAAAGCACAGGGACGAGGTGAGGGGCTTGGACCGTGCCTGGGCAATGTTGTTTCTTACACCTGGGTGTGTGTCATTTTGTTGACCTGGCTACTCCCACTTGGGATAGGTTTTCCACAGCAAGCACCTATTGTTCGTCGGAAGCCGTTTTTGCCCCAGGGGTCCCCGGGCTGTGTTCTTTGGGGTTGAACTCCTGCTAGCAAAACCGCCGGGATGAGGGAAGGGTTCAGACTGTGCCTGGGCCCTGTGGTCTCTTCCAGGTCAGTGTATGGCATTTCCTTCCCCTTGCCACAGGCACCTGGGAACGTGTCTGCACGTGGAGAAAGACTTTCCCTTGGGAAGCCGGTTTTTGTCAAACGGGTCCCATTGCCCTGCTCCTCTCTTTTCACACCTGCTGCCAGAAGCCCAGGGAGGATGGGAGGACTTAGAACATGGCTGGGCACTGTGGTTTCTTCCAGAGAAGTGGAGGGCATTTGCTTTACCTTGCCACAACCACTTGGGATAGGGTGTGCACCTCAGGAAAACTGTTTTCCGAGGGAAGCCGGCTTTTTGCAAAGGGGTCTCAGGGCCGTGGGGCTCGGCTGTCCCTCCGGCTCCCCAAAGCACAGGGACGAGGTGAGGGTCTTCGACCGTGCCTGGGCAATGTTGTTTCTTACACCTGGGTGTGTGGCATTTTGTTGACCTGGCTACCCCACTTGGGATAGGTTTTCCACAGCAAGCACCTCTTGTTCGTCGGAAGCCGTTTTTGCCCCAGGGGTCTCCGGGCTGTGTTCGTTGGGGTTGAACTCCTGCTAGCAAAACCGCCGGGATGAGGGAAGGGTTCAGACTGTGCCTGGGCCCTGTGGTCTCTTCCAGGTCAGTGTATGGCATTTCCTTCCCCTTGCCACAGGCACCTGGGAGCATGTCTGCACGTGGAGAAAGACTTTCCCGTGGGAAGCCGGTTTTTGTCAAACGGGTCCCAGTGCTCTGCTCCTCTCTTTTCACTCCTGCTGCCAGAAGCCCAGGGAGGATGGGAGGGCTTAGAACATGGCTGGGCAATGTGGTTTCTTCCAGAGAAGTGGAGGGCATTTGCATTACCTTGCCACAACCACTTGGGATAGGGTGTGCACCTCAGGAAAACTGTTTCCGTGGGAAGCCGGCTTTTTGCAAAGGGGTCTCAGTGCCGTGGGCCTCGGGTGTCCCTCCGGCTCCCCAAAGCACAGGGACGAGGTGAGGGGCTTGGACCGTGCCTGGGCAATGTTGTTTCTTACACCTGGGTGTGTGTCATTTTGTTGACCTGGCTACTCCCACTTGGGATAGGTTTTCCACAGCAAGCACCTCTTGTTCATCGGAAGCCGTTTTTGCCCCAGGGGTCCCCTTGCTGTGTTCGTTGGGGTTGAACTCCTGCTAGCAAAACCGCCGGGATGAGGGAAGGGTTCAGACTGTGCCTGGGCCCTGTGGTCTCTTCCAGGTCAGTGTATGGCATTTCCTTCCCCTTGCCACAGGCACCTGGGAGCATGTCTGCACGTGGAGAAAGACTTTCCCGTGGGAAGCCGGTTTTTCTCAAACGGGTCCCAGTGCCCTGCTCCTCTCTTTTCACTCCTGCTGCCAGAAGCCCAGGGAGGATGGGAGGGCTTAGAACATGGCTGAGCACTGTGGTTTCTTCCAGAGAAGTGGAGGGCATTTGCTTTACCTTGCCACAACTACTTGAGGGAGGGTCTGCACCTCAGGAAAACTGTTTCCGTGGAGGCCGGGTTTTTGCAAAGGGGTCTCACGGCCGTGGGGCTCGGCTGTCCCTCCGGCTCCCCAAAGCACAGGGACGAGGTGAGGGGCTTAGACCGTGCCTGGGCAATGTTGTTTCTTAGAACTGGGTGTGTGGCATTTTGTTGACCTGGCTACCCCCACTTGGGATAGGTGTTCCAGTCAAGCACCTCTTGTTCGTCGGAAGCCGTTTTTGCCTCAGGGTCTCCGGGCTATGTTCGTTGGGGTTGAACTCCTGTTAGCAAAACTGCCGGGATGAGGGAAGGGTTCACAATGTGCCTGGGCCCTGTGGTCTCTTCCAGGGCAGTGTATGGCATTTCCTTCCCCTTGCCACAGGCACCTGCGACCATGTCTGCACGTGGAGAAAGACTTTCCCGTGGGAAGCCGGTTTATGTCAAACGGGTCCCAGTGCCCTGCTCCTCTCTTTTCACTCCTGCTGCCAGAAGCCCAGGGAGGATGGGAGGGCTTAGAACATGGCTGGGCACTGTGGTTTATTCCAGAGAAGTGGAGGGCATTTGCTTTACCTTGCCACAACCACTTGTGAGAGGGTCTGCACCTCAGGAAAACTGTTTACGTGGGAAGGCGGCTTTTTGCAAAGGGGTCTCAGGGCCGTAGGCCTCAGGTGTCCCTCCGGCTCCTCAAAGCACAGGGACGAGGTGAGGGGCTTAGACCGTGCCTGGGCAATGTTGTTTCTTACACCTTGGTGTGTGGCATTTCGTTGACCTGGCTACTCCCACTTGAGATAGGTTTTCCACAGCAAGCACCTCTTGTTCGTCGGAAACCGTTTTTGCCCCAGGGGTCTCCGGGCTGTGTTCGTTGGGGTTGAACTCCTGCTAGCAAAGCCCCCGGGATGAGCTAAGGGTTCAGACTGTGCCTGGGCCCTGTGGTCTCTTCCAGGTCAGTGTATGGCATTTCCTTCCCCTTGCCACAGGCACCTGGGAGCATGTCTGCACGTGGAGAAAGACTTTCCCATGGGAAGCCGGTTTTTGTCAAACGGGTCCCAGTGCTCTGCTCCTCTCTTTTCACTCCTGCTGCCAGAAGCCCAGGGAGGATGGGAGGGCTTAGAACATGGCTGGGCACTGTGGTTTCTTCCAGAGAAGTGGAGGGCATTTGCATTACCTTGCCACAACCACGTGGGATAGGGTGTGCACCTCAGGAAAACTGTTTCCGTGGGAAGCCGGCTTTTTGCAAAGGGGTCTCAGGGCCGTGGGTCTCGGCTGTGCCTCCGGCTCCCCAAAGCACAGGGACGAGGTGAGGGGCTTAGACCGTGCCTGGGCCATGTGGTTTCTTACACCTGGGTGTGTGGCATTTTGTTGACCTGGCTACCCCCACTTGGGATAGGTTTTCCAGTCAAGCACCTCTTGTTCGTCGGAAGCCGTTTTTGTCCCAGGGGTCTCCGGGCTGTGTTCGTTGGGGTGAACTCCTGCTAGCAAAACCGCCGGGATGAGGGAAGGGTTCAGACTGTGCCTGGGCCCTGTGGTCTCTTCCAGGTCAGTGTATGGCATTTCCTTCCCCTTGCCACAGGCACCTGGGAGCATGTCTGCACGTGGAGAAAGACTTTCCCGTGGGAAGCCGGTTTTTCTCAAACGGGTCCCAGTGCCCTGCTCCTCTCTTTTCACTCCTGCTGCCAGAAGCCCAGGGAGGATGGGAGGGCTTAGAACATGGCTGGGCACTGTGGTTTTTCCAGAGAAGTGGAGGGCATTTGCATTACCTTGCCACAACCACTTGGGATAGGGTGTGCACCTCAGGAAAACTGTTTCCGTGGGAAGCCGGCTTTTTGCAAAGGGGGCTCAGGGCCGTGGGGCTCGGCTGTCCCTCTGGCTCCCCAAAGCACAGGGACGAGGTGAGGGGCTTAGACGGTGCCTGAGAAATGTTGTTTCTTACAACTGGGTGTGTGGCATTTCGTTGACCTCGCTAGCCCCACTTGGGATAGATTTTCCACAGCAAGCACCTATTGTTCGTCGGAAGCCGTTTTTGCCCCAGGGGTCTCCGGGCTGTGTTCGTTGGGGAACTCCTGCTAGCAAAACCGCCGGGATGAGGGAAGGGTTCAGACTGTTCCTGGGCCCTGTGTTCTCTTCCAGGTCAGTGTATGGCATTTCCTTCCCCTTGCCACAGGCACCTGGGAGCATGTCTGCACGTGGAGAAAGACTTTCCCGTGGGAAGCCGGTTTTTGTCAAACGGGTCCCAGTGCTCTGCTCCTCTCTTTTCACTCCTGCTGCCTGAAGCCCAGGGAGGATGGGAGGGCTTAGAACATGGCTGGGCACTGTGGTTTCTTCCAGAGAAGTGGAGGGCATTTGCATTACTTTGCCACAACCACTTGGGATAGGGTGTGCACCTCAGGAAAACTGTTTCCGTGGGAAGCCGGCTTTTTGCAAAGGGGTCTCAGGGCCGTGGGTCTCGGCTGTCCCTCCGGCTCCCCAAAGCACAGGGACGAGTTGAGGGGCTTAGACCGTGCCTGGGCCATGTGGTTTCTTACACCTGGGTGTGTGGCATTTTGTTGACCTGGCTACCCCCACTTGGGATAGGTTTTCCAGTCAAGCACCTCTTGTTCATCGGAAGCCGTTTTTGCCCCAGGGGTCTCCGGGCTGTGTTCGTTGGGGTGAACTCCTGCTAGCAAAACCGCCGGGATGAGGGAAGGGTTCAGACTGTGCCTGGGCCCTGTGGTCTCTTCCAGGTCAGTGTATGGCATTTCCTTCCCCTTGCCACAGGCACCTGGGAGCATGTCTGCACGTGGAGAAAGACTTTCCCGTGGGAAGCCGGTTTTTGTCAAACGGGTCCCAGTGCCCTGTTCCTCTCTTTTCACTCCTGCTGCCAGAAGCCCAGGGAGGATGGGAGGGCTTAGAACATGGCTGGGCACTGTGGTTTCTTCCAGAGAAGTGGAGGGTATTTGCTTTACCTTGCCACAACCACTTCTGAGAGGGTCTGCACCTCAGGAAAACTGTTTCCGTGGGAAGGCGGCTTTTTGCAAAGGGGTCTCAGGGCCGTGGGCCTCGGGTGTCCCTCCGGCTCCCCAAAGCACAGGGACGAGGTGAGGGGCTTAGACCTTACCTGGGAAATGTTGTTTCTTACACCTGTGTGTGTGGCATTTTGTTGACCTGGCTACCCCCACTTGGGATAGGTTTTCCCCAGCAAGCACCTATTGTTCGTCAGAAGCCGTTTTTGCCCCAGGGCTCTCCGGGCTGTGTTCGTTGGGTTTGAACTTCTGCTAGCAAAACCGCCGGGATGAGGGAAGGGTTCAGACTGTGCCTGGGCCCTGTGGTCTCTTCTAGGTCAGTGTATGGCATTTCCTTCCCCTTGTCACAGGCACCTGGGAGCATGTCTGCATGTGGAGAAAGACTTTCCCGTGGGAAGCCGGTTTTTGTCAAACGGGTCCCAGTGCTCTGCTCCTGTCTTTTCACTCCTGCTGCCAGAAGCCCAGGGAGGATGGGAGGGCTTAGAACATGGCTGGGCACTGTGGTTTTTCCAGAGAAGTGGAGAGCATTTGCATTACCTTGCCACAACCAGTTGGGATAGGGTGTGCACCTCAGGAAAACTGTTTCCGTGGGAAGCCGGCTTTTTGCAAAGGGGGCTCAGGGCCGTGGGGCTCGGCTGTCCCTCCGGCTCCCCAAAGCACAGGGACGAGGTGAGGGGCTTAGACGGTGCCTGGGAAATGTTGTTTCTTACAACTGGGTGTGTGGCATTTCGTTGACCTCGCTAGCCCCACTTGGGATAGGTTTTCCACAGCAAGCACCTATTATTCGTCGGAAGCCGTTTTTTGCCGCAGGCGTCTCCGGGCTGTGTTCGTTGGGGACCTCCTGCTAGCAAAACCGCCGGAATGAGGGAAGGGTTCAGACTGTGCCTGGGCCCTGTGGTCTCTTCCAGGTCAGTGTATGGCATTTCCTTCCCCTTGCCACAGGCACCTGGGAGCATGTCTGCACGTGAAGAAAGACTTTCCCGTGGGAAGCCGGTTTTTCTCAAACGGGTCCCAGTGCCCTGCTCCTCTCTTTTCACTCCTGCTGCCAGAAGCCCAGGGAGGATGGGAGGGCTTAGAACATGGCTGGGCACTGTGGTTTCTTCCAGAGAAGTGGAGGGCATTTGCACTTCCTTGCCACAACCACTTGTGATAGGGTCTGCACCTCAGGAAAACTGTTTACGTGGGAAGGCGGCTTTTTGCAAAGGGGTCTCAGGGCCGTAGGCCTCAGGTGTCCCTCCGGCTCCCCAAAGCACAGGGACGAGGTGAGGGGCTTAGACCGTGCCTGGGCAATGTTGTTTCTTACACCTTGGTGTGTGGCATTTCGTTGACCTGGCTACTCCCACTTGAGATAGGTTTTCCACAGCAAGCACCTCTTGTTCGTCGGAAGCCGTTTTTGCCCCAGGGGTCTCCGGGCTGTGTTTGTTGGGGTTGAACTCCTGCTAGCAAAACCGCCGGGATGAGGGAAGGGTTCAGACTGTGCCTGGGCCCTGTGGTCTCTTCCAGGTCAGTGTATGGCATTTCCTTCCCCTTGCCACAGGCACCTGGGAGCATGTCTGCATGTGGAGAAAGACTTTCCCGTGGGAAGCCGGTTTTTGTCAAACGGTTCCCAGTGCTGTGCTCCTCTCTTTTCACTCCTGCTGCCAGAAGCCCAGGGAGGAGGGGAGGGCTTAGAACATGGCTGGGCACTGTGGTTTCTTCCAGAGAATTGGAGGGCATTTGCATTACCTTGCCACAACCACTTGGGATAGGGTGTGCACCTCTGGAAAACTCTTTCCGTGGGAAGCCGGCTTTTTGCAAAGGGGTCTCAGGGCCGGGGGGATCGGCTTTCCCTCCGGCTCCCCAAAGCACAGGGACGAGGTGAGGGGCTTAGACCGTGCCTGGGCAATGTTGTTTCTTACACCTGGGTGTGTGGCATTTTGTTGACCTGGCTACCCCCACTTGGGATAGGTGTTCCAGTCAAGCACCTCTTGTTCCTCGGAAGCCGTTTTTGCCTCAGGGTCTCCGGGCTATGTTCGTTGGGGTTGAACTCCTGCTAGCAAAACTGCCGGGATGAGGGAAGGGTTCACAATGTGCCTGGGCCCTGTGGTCTCTTACAGGGCAGTGTATGGCATTTCCTTCCCCTTGCCACAGGCACCTGGGAGCATGTCTGCACGTGGAGAAAGACTTTCCCGTGGGAAGCCTGTTTATGTCAAACGGGTCCCAGTGCCCTGCTCCTCTCTTTTCACTCCTGCTGCCAGAAGCCCAGGGAGGATGGGAGGGCTTAGAACATGGCTGGGCACTGTGGTTTCTTTCAGAGAAGTGGAGGGCATTTGCTTTACCTTGCCACAACCACTTCTGAGAGGGTCTGCACCTCAGGAAAACTGTTTCCGTGGGAAGCCGGCTTTTTGCAAAGGGGTCTCAGGGCTGTGGGCCTCGGGTGTCCCTCCGGCTCCCCAAAGCACAGGGACGAGGTGACGGGCTTAAACCGTGCCTAGGCAATGTTCTTTCTTACACCTGGGTGTGTTGCAATTCGTTGACCTGGCTACCCCCACTTGGGATAGGTTTTCCACAGCAAGCACCCCTTGTTCGTTGGAAGCCGTTTTTGCCCCAGCGGTCTCCGGGCTGTGTTCGTTGGGTTTGAAATCCTGCTAGCAAAACCGCCGGGTTGAGGGAAGGGTTCAGACTGTGCCTGGGCTCTGTGGTCTCTTCTAGGTCAGTGTATGGCATTTCCTTCCCCTTGTCACAGGCACCTGGGAGCATGTCTGCACGTGGAGAAAGACTTTCCCGTGGGAAGCCGGTTTTTGTCAAACGGGTCCCAGTGCTCTGCTCCTCTCTTTTCACTCCTGCTGCCAGAAGCCCAGGGAGGATGGGAGGGCTTAGAACATGGCTGGGCACTGTGGTTTTTCCAGAGAAGTGGAGGGCATTTGCATTACCTTGCCACAACCAGTTGGGATAGGGTGTGCACCTCAGGAAAACTGTTTCCGTGGGAAGCCGGCTTTTTGCAAAGGGTTCTCAGGGCCGTGGGGCTCGGCTGTCCCTCCGGCTCCCCAAAGCACAGGGACGAGGTGAGGGGCTTAGACGGTGCCTGGGAAATGTTGTTTCTTACAACTGGGTGTGTGGCATTTCGTTGACCTCGCTAGCCCCACTTGGGATAGATTTTCCACAGCAAGCACCTATTGTTCGTCGGAAGCCGTTTTTGTCCCAGGGGTCTCCGGGCTGTGTTCGTTGGGGTGAACTCCTGCTAGCAAAACCGCCGGGATGAGGGAAGGGTTCAGACTGTGCCTGGGCCCTGTGGTCTCTTCCAGGTCAGTGTATGGCATTTCCTTCCTCTTGCCACAGGCACCTGGGAGCATGTCTGCACGTGGAGAAAGACTTTCCCGTGGGAAGCCGGTTTTTCTCAAACGGGTCCCAGTGCCCTGCTCCTCTCTTTTCACTCCTGCTGCCAGAAGCCCAGGGAGGATGGGAGGGCTTAGAACATGGCTGGGCACTGTGGTTTTTCCAGAGAAGTGGAGGGCATTTGCATTACCTTGCCACAACCACTTGGGATAGGGTGTGCACCTCAGGAAAACTGTTTCCGTGGGAAGCCGGCTTTTTGCAAAGGGGGCTCAGGGCCGTGGGGCTCGGCTGTCCCTCCGGCTCCCCAAAGCACAGGGACGAGGTGAGGGGCTTAGACGGTGCCTGGGAAATGTTGTTTCTTACAACTGGGTGTGTGGCATTTCGTTGACCTCGCTAGCCCCACTTGGGATAGATTTTCCACAGCAAGCACCTATTGTTCGTCGGAAGCCGTTTTTGCCCCAGGGGTCTCCGGGCTGTGTTCGTTGGGGAACTCCTGCTAGCAAAACCGCCGGGATGAGGGAAGGGTTCAGACTGTGCCTGGGCCCTGTGGTCTCTTCCAGGTCAGTGTATGGCATTTCCTTCCCCTTGCCACAGGCACCTGGGAGCATGTCTGCACGTGGAGAAAGACTTTCCCGTGGGAAGCCGGTTTTTGTCAAACGGGTCCCAGTGCTCTGCTCCTCTCTTTTCACTCCTGCTGCCTGAAGCCCAGGGAGGATGGGAGGGCTTAGAACATGGCTGGGCACTGTGGTTTCTTCCAGAGAAGTGGAGGGCATTTGCATTACTTTGCCACAACCACTTGGGATAGGGTGTGCACCTCAGGAAAACTGTTTCCGTGGGAAGCCGGCTTTTTGCAAAGGGGTCTCAGGGCCGTGGGTCTCGGCTGTCCCTCTGGCTCCCCAAAGCACAGGGACGAGGTGAGGGGCTTAGACCGTGCCTGGGCCATGTGGTTTCTTACACCTGGGTGTGTGGCATTTTGTTGACCTGGCTACCCCCACTTGGGATAGGTTTTCCCCAGCAAGCACCTATTGTTCCTCAGAAGCCGTTTTTGCCCCAGGGCTCTCCGAGCTGTGTTCGTTGGGTTTGAGCTCCTGCTAGCAAAACCGCCGGGATGAGGGAAGGGTTCAGACTGTGCCTGGGCCCTGTGGTCTCTTCTAGGTCAGTGTATGGCATTTCCTTCCCCTTGTCACAGGCACCTGGGAGCATGTCTGCATGTGGAGAAAGACTTTCCCGTGGGAAGCCGGTTTTTGTCAAACGGGTCCCAGTGCTCTGCTCCTGTCTTTTCACTCCTGCTGCCAGAAGCCCAGGGAGGATGGGAGGGCTTAGAACATGGCTGGGCACTGTGGTTTTTCCAGAGAAGTGGAGAGCATTTGCATTACCTTGCCACAACCAGTTGGGATAGGGTGTGCACCTCAGGAAAACTGTTTCCGTGGGAAGCCGGCTTTTTGCAAAGGGGGCTCAGGGCCGTGGGGCTCGGCTGTCCCTCCGGCTCCCCAAAGCACAGGGACGAGGTGAGGGGCTTAGACGGTGCCTGGGAAATGTTGTTTCTTACAACTGGGTGTGTGGCATTTCGTTGACCTCGCTAGCCCCACTTGGGATAGGTTTTCCACAGCAAGCACCTATTATTCGTCGGAAGCCGTTTTTGCCGCAGGCGTCTCCGGGCTGTGTTCGTTGGGGACCTCCTGCTAGCAAAACCGCCGGAATGAGGGAAGGGTTCAGACTGTGCCTAGGCCCTGTGGTCTCTTCCAGGTCAGTGTATGGCATTTCCTTCCCCTTGCCACAGGCACCTGGGAGCATGTCTGCACGTGAAGAAAGACTTTCCCGTGGGAAGCCGGTTTTTCTCAAACGGGTCCCAGTGCCCTGCTCCTCTCTTTTCACTCCTGCTGCCAGAAGCCCAGGGAGGATGGGAGGGCTTAGAACATGGCTGGGCACTGTGGTTTCTTCCAGAGAAGTGGAGGGCATTTGCACTTCCTTGCCACAACCACTTGGGATAGGGTCTGCACCTCAGGAAAACTGTTTACGTGGGAAGGCGGCTTTTTGCAAAGGGGTCTCAGGGCCGTAGGCCTCAGGTGTCCCTCCGGCTCCCCAAAGCACAGGGACGAGGTGAGGGGCTTAGACCGTGCCTGGGCAATGTTGTTTCTTACACCTTGGTGTGTGGCATTTCGTTGACCTGGCTACTCCCACTTGAGATAGGTTTTCCACAGCAAGCACCTCTTGTTCGTCGGAAGCCGTTTTTGCCCCAGGGGTCTCCGGGCTGTGTTTGTTGGGGTTGAACTCCTGCTAGCAAAACCGCCGGGATGAGGGAAGGGTTCAGACTGTGCCTGGGCCCTGTGGTCTCTTCCAGGTCAGTGTATGGCATTTCCTTCCCCTTGCCACAGGCACCTGGGAGCATGTCTGCATGTGGAGAAAGACTTTCCCGTGGGAAGCCGGTTTTTGTCAAACGGTTCCCAGTGCTGTGCTCCTCTCTTTTCACTCCTGCTGCCAGAAGCCCAGGGAGGAGGGGAGGGCTTAGAACATGGCTGGGCACTGTGGTTTCTTCCAGAGAATTGGAGGGCATTTGCATTACCTTGCCACAACCACTTGGGATAGGGTGTGCACCTCTGGAAAACTCTTTCCGTGGGAAGCCGGCTTTTTGCAAAGGGGTCTCAGGGCCGGGGGGATCGGCTTTCCCTCCGGCTCCCCAAAGCACAGGGACGAGGTGAGGGGCTTAGACCGTGCCTGGGCAATGTTGTTTCTTACACCTGGGTGTGTGGCATTTTGTTGACCTGGCTACCCCCACTTGGGATAGGTGTTCCAGTCAAGCACCTCTTGTTCGTCGGAAGCCGTTTTTGCCTCAGGGTCTCCGGGCTATGTTCGTTGGGGTTGAACTCCTGCTAGCAAAACTGCCGGGATGAGGGAAGGGTTCACAATGTGCCTGGGCCCTGTGGTCTCTTCCAGGGCAGTGTATGGCATTTCCTTCCCCTTGCCACAGGCACCTGGGAGCATGTCTGCACGTGGAGAAAGATTTTCCCGTGGGAAGCCTGTTTATGTCAAACGGGTCCCAGTGCCCTGCTCCTCTCTTTTCACTCCTGCTGCCAGAAGCCCAGGGAGGATGGGACGGCTTAGAACATGGCTGGGCACTGTGGTTTCTTTCAGAGAAGTGGAGGGCATTTGCTTTACCTTGCCACAACCACTTCTGAGAGGGTCTGCACCTCAGGAAAACTGTTTCCGTGGGAAGCCGGCTTTTTGCAAAGGGGTCTCAGGGCTGTGGGCCTCGGGTGTCCCTCCGGCTCCCCAAAGCACAGGGACGAGGTGACGGGCTTAAACCGTGCCTAGGCAATGTTCTTTCTTACACCTGGGTGTGTGGCATTTCGTTGACCTGGCTACCCCCACTTGGGATAGGTTTTCCACAGCAAGCACCCCTTGTTCGTCGGAAGCCGTTTTTGCCCCAGGGGTCTCCGGGCTGTGTTCGTTGGGGAACTCCTGCTAGCAAAAGCGCCGGGATGAGGGAAGGGTTCAGACTGTGCCTGGGCCCTGTGGTCTCTTCCAGGTCAGTGTATGGCATTTCCTTCCCCTTGCCACAGGCACCTGGGAGCATGTCTGCACGTGGAGAAAGACTTTTCCGTGGGAAGCCGGTTTTTGTCAAACGGGTCCCAGTGCTCTGCTCCTCTCTTTTCACTCCTGCTGCCTGAAGCCCAGGGAGGATGGGAGGGCTTAGAACATGGCTGGGCACTGTGGTTTCTTCCAGAGAAGTGGAGGGCATTTGCATTACTTTGCCACAACCACTTGGGATAGGGTGTGCACCTCAGGAAAACTGTTTCCGTCGGAAGCCGGCTTTTTGCAAAGGGGTCTCAGGGCCGTGGGTCTCGGCTGTCCCTCCGGCTCCCCAAAGCACAGGGACGAGGTGAGGGGCTTAGACCGTGCCTGGGCCATGTGGTTTCTTACACCTGGGTGTGTGGCATTTTGTTGACCTGGCTACCCCCACTTGGGATAGGTTTTCCAGTCAAGCACCTCTTGTTCATCGGAAGCCGTTTTTGCCCCAGGGGTCTCCGGGCTGTGTTCGTTGGGGTGAACTCCTGCTAGCAAAACCGCCGGGATGAGGGAAGGGTTCAGACTGTGCCTGGGCCCTGTGGTCTCTTCCAGGTCAGTGTATGGCATTTCCTTCCCCTTGCCACAGGCACCTGGGAGCATGTCTGCACGTGGAGAAAGACTTTCCCGTGGGAAGCCGGTTTTTGTCAAACGGGTCCCAGTGCCCTGTTCCTCTCTTTTCACTCCTGCTGCCAGAAGCCCAGGGAGGATGGGAGGGCTTAGAACATGGCTGGGCACTGTGGTTTCTTCCAGAGAAGTGGAGGGCATTTGCTTTACCTTGCCACAACCACTTCTGAGAGGGTCTGCACCTCAGGAAAACTGTTTCCGTGGGAAGGCGGCTTTTTGCAAAGGGGTCTCAGGGCCGTGGGCCTCGGGTGTCCCTCCGGCTCCCCAAAGCACAGGGACGAGGTGAGGGGCTTAGACCTTACCTGGGCAATGTTGTTTCTTACACCTGTGTGTGTGGCATTTTGTTGACCTGGCTACCCCCACTTGGGATAGGTTTTCCCCAGCAAGCACCTATTGTTCCTCAGAAGCCGTTTTTGCCCCAGGGCTCTCAGAGCTGTGTTCGTTGGGTTTGAACTCCTGCTAGCAAAACCGCCGGGATGAGGGAAGGGTTCAGACTGTGCCTGGGCCCTGTGGTCTCTTCTAGGTCAGTGTATGGCATTTCCTTCCCCTTGTCACAGGCACCTGGGAGCATGTCTGCATGTGGAGAAAGACTTTCCCGTGGGAAGCCGGTTTTTGTCAAACGGGTCCCAGTGCTCTGCTCCTGTCTTTTCACTCCTGCTGCCAGAAGCCCAGGGAGGATGGGAGGGCTTAGAACATGGCTGGGCACTGTGGTTTTTCCAGAGAAGTGGAGAGCATTTGCATTACCTTGCCACAACCACTTGGGATAGGGTGTGCACCTCAGGAAAACTGTTTCCGTGGGAAGCCGGCTTTTTGCAAAGGGGGCTCAGGGCCGTGGGGCTCGGCTGTCCCTCCGGCTCCCCAAAGCACAGGGACGAGGTGAGGGGCTTAGACGGTGCCTGGGAAATGTTGTTTCTTACATACTGGGTGTGTGGCATTTCATTGACCTCGTTAGCCCCACTTGGGATAGGTTTTCCACAGCAAGCACCTATTATTCGTTGGAAGCCGTTTTTGCCGCAGGCGTCTCCGGGCTGTGTTCGTTGGGGACCTCCTGCTAGCAAAACCGCCGGGATGAGGGAAGGGTTCAGACTGTGCCTGGGCCCTGGGGTCTCTTCCAGGTCAGTGTATGGCATTTCCTTCCCCTTGCCACAGGCACCTGGGAGCATGTCTGCACGTGAAGAAAGACATTCCCGTGGGAAGCCGGTTTTTCTCAAACGGGTCCCAGTGCCCTGCTCCTCTCTTTTCACTCCTGCTGCCAGAAGCCCAGGGAGGATGGGAGGGCTTAGAACATGGCTGGGCACTGTGGTTTCTTCCAGAGAAGTGGAGGGCATTTGCTTTACCTTGCCACAACTACTTGAGGGAGGGTCTGCACCTCAGGAAATCTGTTTCCGTGGGAAGCCTGCTTTTTGCAAAGGGGTCTCAGGGCCGTGGGGCTCGGCTGTCCCTCCGGCTCCACAAAGCACAGGGACGAGGTGAGGGGCTTAGACCGTGCCTGGGCAATGTTGTTTGTTACACCTGGGTGTGTGGCATTTTGTTGACCTGGCTACCCCCACTTGGGATAGGTTTTCCACAGCAAGCACCTCTTGTTCGTCGGAAACCGTTTTTGCCCCAGGGGTCTCCGGGCTGTGTTCGTTGGGGTTGAACTCCTGCTAGCAAAGCCCCCGGGATGAGCTAAGGGTTCAGACTGTGCCTGGGCCCTGTGGTCTCTTCCAGGTCAGTGTATGGCATTTCCTTCCCCTTGCCACAGGCACCTGGGAGCATGTCTGCACGTGGAGAAAGACTTTCCCATGGGAAGCCGGTTTTTGTCACACGGGTCCCAGTGCTCTGCTCCTCTCTTTTCACTCCTGCTGCCAGAAGCCCAGGGAGGATGGGAGGGCTTAGAACATGGCTGGGCACTGTGGTTTCTTCCAGAGAAGTGGAGGGCATTTGCACTTCCTTGCCACAACCACTTGGGATAGGGTCTGCACCTCAGGAAAACTGTTTCCGTGGAAGCCGGGTTTTTGCAAAGGGGTCTCACGGCCGTGGGGCTCGGCTGTCCCTCCGGCTCCCCAAAGCACAGGGACGAGGTGAGGGGCTTAGACCGTGCCTGGGCAATGTTGTTTCTTACAACTGGGTGTGTGGCATTTTGTTGACCTGGCTACCCCCACTTGGGATAGGTGTTCCAGTCAAGCACCTCTTGTTCGTCGGAAGCCGTTTTTGCCTCAGGGTCTCCGGGCTATGTTCGTTGGGGTTGAACTCCTGCTAGCAAAACTGCCGGGATGAGGGAAGGGTTCACAATGTGCCTGGGCCCTGTGGTCTCTTCCACGTCAGTGTATGGCATTTCCTTCCCCTTGCCACAGGCACCTGGGAGCATGTCTGCACGTGGAGAAAGACTTTCCCGTGGGAAGCCGGTTTATGTCAAACGGGTCCCAGTGCCCTGCTCCTCTCTTTTCACTCCTGCTGCCAGAAGCCCAGGGAGGATGGGAGGGCTTAGAACATGGCTGGGCACTGTGGTTTCTTCCAGAGAAGTGGAGGGCATTTGCTTTACCTTGCCACAACCACTTGTGAGAGGGTCTGCACCTCAGGAAAACTGTTTACGTGGGAAGGCGGCTTTTTGCAAAGGGGTCTCAGGGCCGTAGGCCTCAGGTGTCCCTCCGGCTCCCCAAAGCACAGGGACGAGGTGAGGGGCTTAGACCGTGCCTGTGCAATGTTGTTTCTTACACCTTGGTGTGTGGCATTTCGTTGACCTGGCTACTCCCACTTGAGATAGGTTTTCCACAGCAAGCACCTCTTGTTCGTCGGAAGCCGTTTTTGCCCCAGCGGTCTCCGGGCTGTGTTTGTTGGGGTTGAACTCCTGCTAGCAAAACCGCCGGGATGAGGGAAGAGTTCAGACTGTGCCTGGGCCCTGTGGTCTCTTCCAGGTCAGTGTATGGCATTTCCTTCCCCTTGCCACAGGCACCTGGGAGCATGTCTGCATGTGGAGAAAGACTTTCCCGTGGGAAGCCGGTTTTTGTCAAACGGTTCCCAGTGCTGTGCTCCTCTCTTTTCACTCCTGCTGCCAGAAGCCCAGAGAGGAGGGGAGGGCTTAGAACATGGCTGGGCACTGTGGTTTCTTCCAGAGAAGTGGAGGGCATTTGCATTACCTTGCCACAACCACTTGGGATAGGGTGTGCACCTCAGGAAAACTCTTTCCGTGGGAAGCCGGCTTTTTGCAAAGGGGTCTCAGGGCCGGGGGGATCGGCTTTCCCTCCGGCTCCCCAAAGCACAGGGACGAGGTGAGGGGCTTAGACCGTGCCTGGGCAATGTTGTTTCTTACACCTGGGTGTGTGGCATTTTGTTGACCTGGCTACCCCCACTTGGGATAGGTGTTCCAGTCAAGCACCTCTTGTTCGTCGGAAGCCGTTTTTGCCTCAGGGTCTCCGGGCTATGTTCGTTGGGGTTGAACTCCTGCTAGCAAAACTGCCGGGATGAGGGAAGGGTTCACAATGTGCCTGGGCCCTGTGGTCTCTTCCAGGGCAGTGTATGGCATTTCCTTCCCCTTGCCACAGGCACCTGGGAGCATGTCTGCACGTGGAGAAAGACTTTCCCGTGGGAAGCCTGTTTATGTCAAACGGGTCCCAGTGCCCTGCTCCTCTCTTTTCACTCCTGCTGCCAGAAGCCCAGGGAGGATGGGAGGGCTTAGAACATGGCTGGGCACTGTGGTTTCTTCCAGAGAAGTGGAGGGCATTTGCTTTACCTTGCCACAACCACGTGGGATAGGGTCTGCACCTCAGGAAAACTGTTTCCGTGGGAAGCCGGCTTTTTGCAAAGGGGTCTCAGGGCTGTGGGCCTCGGGTGTCCCTCCGGCTCCCCAAAGCACAGGGACGAGGTGACGGGCTTAAACCGTGCCTGGGCAATGTTCTTTCTTACACCTGGGTGTGTGGCATTTCGTTGACCTGGCTACCCCCACTTGGGATAGGTTTTCCACAGCAAGCACCCCTTGTTCGTTGGAAGCCATTTTTGCCCCAGGGGTCTCCGGGCTGTGTTCGTTGGGTTTGAACTCCTGCTAGCAAAACCGCCGGGATGAGGGAAGGGTTCAGACTGTGCCTGGGCTCTGTGGTCTCTTCTAGGTCAGTGTATGGCATTTCCTTCCCCTTGTCACAGGCACCTGGGAGCATGTCTGCACGTGGAGAAAGACTTTCCCGTGGGAAGCCGGTTTCTGTCAAAGCGTCCCAGTGCTGTCCTCCTCTCTTTTCACTCCTGCTGCCAGAAGCCCAGGGAGGAGGGGAGGGCTTAGAACTTGGCTGGGCACTGGGGTTTTTTCCAGAGAAGGAGATGGCATTTTTTTCCCTTGCCACCACCCCTTGGGATAGGGTCTGCACCTCAGGAAAACTGTTTCCGTGGGAAGCCGGCTTTTTGCAAAGGGTTCTCAGGGCCGTGGGGCTCGGCTGTCCCTCCGGCTCCCCAAAGCACAGGGACGAGGTGAGGGGCTTAGACCATGCCTGGGCCATGTTGTTTCTTCCACCTGGTTGTGTGGCATTTTGTTGACCTGGCTACCCCCACTTGGGATAGGTTTTCCACAGCAAGCACCTCTTGTTCGTCGGAAGCCGTTTTTGCCTCAGGGGTCTCCGGGCTGTGTTCGTTGGGGTTGAACTCCTGCTAGCAAAACCGCCGTATGAGGGAAGGGTTCAGACTGTGCCTGGGCCCTGTGGTCTCTTCCAGGTCAGTGTGGTGCGTTTCCTTCACCTTGCCACAGGCACCTGGGAGCATATCTGCACGTGGAGAAAGACTTTCCCATAGGAAGCCGGTTTTTGTCAAACGGGTCCCAGTGCTGTGCTCCTCTCTTTTCCCTCCTGCTGCCAGAAGCCCAGTGAGGATGGGAGAGCTTAAAACATGGCTGGGCACAGTGGTTTCTTCCAGAGAAGTGGATGGCTTTTGCTTTACGTTGCCACAACCACTTGGGAGAGGGTCTGCACCTCAGGAAAACTGTTTCCATGGGAAGCCGGCTTTTGGCCAAACTTGTCTCAGAGCCGTGGAACTCGGGTGTCCCTCCGGCTCCCCAAACCACAGGGACGCGTTGAGATGCTTAGACCACGCCTGGGAAATGTTTTTTCTTACACTTGGGTGTGTTCCATTTTGTTTACCTGGCTACCCCCACTTGGGATAGGTTTTCCACAGCAAGAGCATATTGCTTGTCGGAAGCCGTTTCTGCCCCAGGTGTCTCCGTGCTGGGTTCTTTGGGGTTGAACTCCTGCTAGCAAAACCGCTGGGATGTGGGAAGAGCT